>NC_081182.1:26445322-26745322 GCF_029867415.1 Vicia villosa | reverse complement strand
TACTCGAATTCCTCTTCCTCTCTATGGCTTTTAAGACAATTGTGTTGGAAACATAGCGAAAATGATACTTGGGTTCTATATGTTGATAATGGTGCATTGTAAAACTTGATTCAATGAGATTATGGTAGCCTCGTGCACAACTCAGATGACCAATTGGTGTACAACTCAATACAACTAAGAAATATGCAAGAATACAACTAAGAAATATGCAATTCCATATTCACCCTTCAAAGGATCTTTTCAGGTCTATATAAAGAAGACTTGGGAGAATGGAAATCAAGAACTTTTACATGAAAAAGTTTTGAATAAGCTGAAACTCTGTTTGATTGAAAAGCTGTAAAGCAAGGAACTTTTATCCATATATCGCTCTTAACATTATTATGTTATTTCATTGTATTTCATTTTGTGTAATCTTCTTATCAATAAGCATATTTGTAAACACATTTTTGTATTTCAACTTGTAAGTTGATACTGTTTCTTGAGAGACTATAGTATAGTCAGAAGTCTCAAGAAGACATTGACGCAAAGTCTTTGTGGTTGTAATCAAGTTTGGCTATAATGGACTAAGTTATTGTGAGAAGGCAAAATCACCTTGGCGGGTAGGCTGGAGGTAGCTTAGTTAACAGCAAACCAGGATAAAAATATCTTCTCATTTTTTTCCTTGCTCTTTGTTTATTTATCTTGGTTGAAGAAAAATTTTTAAATCTTAAAACTCAATTCAAACCCCCTTTTGTGTTTCCTTTACCTTCACAAAGGCTTTGTGAGTATATCAGCTAGTTTCCATTTTGTCTTGCAATGCTCAAGTTCTAGATTTCCTTTATATACTTGATCCCTGAGAAAATGAGACCTCCTTTATATGTGTTTACTTCGACCATGACACATAGGATTATTGGCAAGGTCGATAAGTGACTTGTTATCTACAAACAACTTCATTTTCTTAAGTTTCGTGATCTTCAGCTCTTGTAACAACATCTTTATCCATACTTCTTGACATGCTGCATATGATGTAGCCACATACTCAGCTTCACATGATGACAAAGCCATAATAATTTTCTTTCTTGAGCTCCAATATATTAGAGTTCCTCCAATCATGAATATGTATCCTGGACTACTCTTCTTCTCGTCTTGATCTCCACTAAAATATGAATTAGTGTAGCCAAGTACCTCTGCATCTATGTTGGTGTTCTTCTGCCTCGACATCAGCACACCATGATCAATAGTAACTCTTTTGTATCTCAGCATCCTCTTTATTGTGGTGAGATGACATTCTTATGGCTTATCCATAATAGGCTCAACAACATGACACTTTGACAAATATATGGTCTGGTATTGCAAAGATACCTCAAGATTCCAATGATTTTTTTATACAATGTTGTGCTTACAAACTCAAATTTGTATCCTTCCTTAACTTTTCTTCAATTTATATTAGCATGACAGCTGCTCATCTTGAACCTTTTCAAGATTTTTTAGGCATACTTCTTTTGGTGCAAGAACACTCATTCACTTGTCTCTTTGAACTCCATCCCTAAGAAATACGACAAGTTCTCTAGGTCGGACATTTTATATTCCTGCAACAACTTGGACTTGACTCTTTGTATCTCTACGTAATTTGTACATGTGATCAACAAATCATCCACATATAAGCATAAATGATTCAATTGACAATGTCTGCATCATTGATATATACTCCATGTTTATAGACACACTTTATAAAACCTGCTTCGGTCAGGAAGCTATCTATTCTCTTATTCCAAAACCTTGTGGCTTGCTTCAAACCATATAGAACCTTCCTCAATTTATACACCTTCTACTCCTGCCCTTTGATTTCGAATCCTGGTGGTTGGCTGACATAGATAGACCTTTTCTTCCAATGGTCCATTCAGAAATGGTGACTTTACATCTAATTGATGTATCTTCCATCCTTTGTATGTTGAGTTTGACACAACAATTCTAATGGTTTCTAGCCTTGCAACATGTGCATATACTTCATTGAAGTCCATACGAGGTTTTCGCAGAAAACTTCTTGCCACTAACCTTGACTTATACTTGGTAATTTCCCCGCTTGGCCTTAGTTTCAACTTGAACACCCACTTTACATTAATTGGCTTATTACTAGATCTTTTGACAAGCTCCCAGGTCTTGTTCTTCTCAATTGCCTTGAGTTCTTCCTTCATGGCTTCCAACTAATTCAAATCGTTCATGGCCTGATCCAAATTAATTGGTTTTGATTAAGCCATAAACATTGCTTCTGCTATGAGATCACCATCTGCATCAATTGCTTGATCTAGAAATATTTCATATCCAGATAGCCTTGTCGACTCAGCTCTCATTCTATTCGGACTTCTAACATTCTACCCTGGTGGTTCTTCATTTTGATTGGTTGTAACTTCAGTTTATTGGTCTTCTTATTCAAGCACAGTTGGGACTGCCTCTTGCTTATGTAAAACCGACTCCTGATTCCAATTCCTATTTGCTTTCATCCACCAAAATATCTCTATTAATTAATCACTAGCTTATCATTATTTTGAGAATATAATTTGTATGCACCAGTCGAGTGATAACCTATGACTACCATGGTCTGACTTCGATCATCTAGTTTCTTCATTAACTGCTCAGGTACATGCCTGAAAAATATTGATCGAAATAATCTAAGATGACTAATGTTTAGTTTCATTCTTGTCCAAGCCTCATAAGGTGTCCTGTCGACTATCTTCTTGGTTGGACATCTATTAAGTATATCCAATGCTGTCGAAACTACTTCTCCCCAAAATCTCTTTGACATTTCTTTAGCTTTCAACATACTCCTTGCCATACTTAGTATACTTCAATTTTTCCTCTCAGGTATACCATTATATTGTTGTGTATAGGGTGCAAAGATCTCATGAAATATACCTTCCTCATTGCAAAATCTTTCAAAATCTCTATAAGTGAATTCACCTCCACCATCAGTTCTCAATTTCTTTAACTTGCATCCACTTTGTTTCTCGGCATGAAATTTAAACTTCTTGAATTGTGTGAATACCCCACTCTTCTTTTAAATCAGATAAATCCACATATATCTGGTGAGTTCATCTATGAAAGTTAGGAAATAGTATTTACCTCCATTCAACCTTATTTCAAAAAGGCCATACACATTAGAGCGAACTATCTCTAGCTTTTACTTAGACCTCATTGGTAAGTGATGCTTGAATTCTTTCCTAGCATGCTTTGATTTACAAAATTCCTCGGTTCCTTCCCCTTAGATTGGCCATACCATCTTCTTCAGGTTGAGCATACTTAAACTTATGAAGTTTCGATGTCCATACCTATGATGCCACATCCATAACTTGTCTTTTTCTATAGTAGAAGCAAAACATTTGTGACCAACCATATTGATCTCTACCTTAAATGTCTCATTGTCTTCCATTGGTGCTTTCATAATCATCCTTCCATCACCATCATACACTTTCATCTGATTCTTTTCCAGCTTCATGTTGCACCCTTTTACAAGTAATTAACGTATGCTTATTAAGTTACTTGTCATCGGATGTACATACAACACATCAGTAATACTAGACTTTCGACCATCCTTTCTAACCAGAGATATGTTTCCTTTTCCATCTGATGTAACATTCCTTCCATATGCAAATTTGATCACTTTCATAGCTGATTCATCTAACTTGGTGAACCAATTTTATGACCAGACAAGTGGTTACTGCATCCTAAATCTAGATACCACATATTGACTTATTCATTATTTGACTAAGTATTGATCATGAGTAACACATCATCAGAGTCACTATCTCCAGCATGTGCATATTGTACTACATCAATATCTTTTATTTTTGCTTCCTTCTTTCTTCGACAGTCTCGAGCATAATGGTTAGATCCTTGTTTGTTGTAACACTACACCTCCTTCATGTCAAATTTCTTTCCCGAATACTTGTTGTACATTCCTTTCTCGGTTGAATCATCATGATTCTTTGAGTTCTTGCTTGACTTCTCATCATTAGCAAGAATCTTTCTCTGCTTCACTTTTTGTTTTTCCAAACTTCTTGATGAATCTTGCTTGCAGTGCCTGTTCAACCACCTTCTCCCTTTATGAGTTCCTCTACTCCAGCATCATCTCATGAGCCTCTAATGAAGCTTGAAGTTCTTCCAACTTCATCTCAGCTAGGTTCTTGGATTGTTCAATAGACACTACAATGTATTTAAAATTTACAGTCAGAGATCTCAAGACTTTCTCAATCTTCTACAAATTGTTGATTGATTTACCATACACCTTCATCTGGTTCGTGAGTAATACTAATCTTGAGAAGAAATCAGCAACTACTTCATCTTCTTTCATTTGTGTTATCTCAAACTGCTTTCTCAGCGTCTGCAACTTCACTCTTTTCAGTTTTTCATCTCCGTCGTACAAGTTCTTCAACTTGTCCCACGCTCCTTTGGACGATTCCTCTTCATTGATCTCTTGGAACACATTAGGATTCACACATTAATGAATCAAGAACAAAGTTTTTCCATCTTTCTTCCTTTGATCCTTGCGTGCAACTTTCTGAACATCGTCTGCATTTGCTTCCAATGTCGGTACTCCATCATTCATGATTTCAACCACATCTTGAAATCTGAAGATGACATTCATTTGCGCAACCCACCTCTAGTAGTTCTCACATTTGAAAACCGGTAGATTTCGTTGAAAATTGTGTTGATATTGTGTTTCTGTTTGCCAATTCAAAATCTCACTGAATCGCAAATCGGACTCGTTGATCCCAATTTGTTGGAACAATTAAAGTTCTAGGAAGAAGAAAGAAAAGAGAGAAAATAAATTATTCTGTATATTGAAAAAGAGATTTTATTAAGTGAAATTGCAATATCTGTTTACAATTTAACATGTCTATTTATAAACAAAAAAATCCAAAAATACAAATTACATATTCGACACAACAACTATATGATATATTTTACTATGTCGAATACAATTAATCCTACTCAACTTAGTTCGACTAAGTCGAACACATATTTAAAACGCTAAATAGCTTCTAACAATCTCTATCACCATATTCTCATAAAAGAAAACTCTTGTGTGAACATCTTTATTAAATTAGGTGTTAACCACAGGAGCCTCTTGTGATATTGCATAAACACATGTCATGTCCTCTTTAGCATTGTTAATGGATGTTGTATGAATGCCCATTATTAAAACGTAATCATTTTTTCTTTTTCTTATTTTCTTCTCATGTAATAAAAAAATCTATAGTTCCTAATTTGTGTGAAATAGACAAAGGTGGCATAATTTGGAACGGGAGTTACCCTACTTTGCTATGCTTATGGTTCTTCATTAAAAGTATCTAAACCATTTTTTAATACTAAAATCTAAGTCAAAATTCATTGCATTATCTTAATCATCTTTCTTTCTTTAATACTAAAAAATCTAAGTCGGCTTAGGAGAAATTTAATCAATGAACTTGTAATCATTTTCAGTTTTCAGACCCTACTTTGCTTATATTTTATTGGGATGCAAAATCGAAGTTTCTTCTAACTGCTACCTCTCACTTCTTGTCTATTGATTTAGATTTGGCCCGCTAAAAGAATCTCAATAATTATTATGCTTCTTTTTAATGATTATATATGAAACAATTAATTAATATTTTATTTAAGATATAAAATAACAAACAATTTAAGACCAAAATATTACAAAGGAGATATTCTTATAGAAGGGAAGAAGTAACTATCATCATAAATGTAAAGCTAAAGATGCTAACTTAATAATGATACACATAATAACGTACTACAATTAAAAATGATAATCAAAATATTATTTTGAAAATAAAAAATGATAATATCAATGTAATACTAATTTTACCTGCAAAGTTTAGTACGGTTGGCCTCAGTCGTATTCTCACTCAAATTGTTTCTCTAATTTGTGGGTGATCATCTATTTATATAGTACTACAGATATTTTATGTATTTAATATCTATTAAAGACTATTATGTGGTTTCTCCTAAATTAAATGTGACCTGGTGATTAAAATCAGATTTTTCTGTGAAATTCTCTGTTATAATGTTTGTCAATTAATCATAAATACATATGATAAGATATTTATGACTCTTTATTAGGTGACTTTCTTAGGCTTTGGGTGGGTTTTTTCGACTTCATCCTATAGTTTGGTATACTATAAGATTTCCTTAAAGTGTTATCCAATTGGCATCAGACATTTATACGTCTTTCAAGTATGAGTCGAATAAGAGCGAAATGCTTTCTTGAGATCGATTAACTATGTAGCACCAACACATTTGAAAATAGATGGGTTTGTGTCCGTGTTCGTATTGGTGTATCGATACTTATGTTTACGTTTAATTTATTCATTTTTTAAAATTATTATAGTGTCGCCATGTCAGTGTCAGGATCGTGTTCGGTGTGTTTGTGCTTCATTGTCGCCTAAGAGCTCGGAAATTTACACAGTCTCTCAAGCATGAGCCACGTAGGAAGTCATACGTGCCTTTATTGCCATTAATTTCATGTATGTTTGCCGCTGGTGTGTGATACGAGTTGTAGATATGACGAAGTCGAAAATCCTAGAGATTAGCAAGCGCTAAATGTAGAATAAAAACACAGGATTGCAAGCGCAAAATATGTCAGTTAAGCTATGGAATCCACCAGATAAATAAAATACTAAATTTTTTAAGACGGCCACATCCAAGAGTGTTTAAATACAAAAAGAAACCCTTATTTGTTTTTAATACAAAACAGAAATAAAACGCAAAAGAGAAACCCTAAGGGACTTTTTTAATTCAAAAAACTAAATAAATAAAATTGGGGAAAATGTTAAAATACAGTTTGAATCTGAAATAAACTCGGATGACTTAAAAAGCCTTCCTACACCAGCTTCCTCTACCTCAGAAGAGCTCGGCCCCGAGTTCTGTCCATGAGAGCTACCACATGAGCATTATCATTAATCTTCCGGGTAACATTGAACAGGTCATGCTTGAGTGGTTGCAGCTTGCTGTAAGTACCAACTAAAAACCTCTCCTTACGCAGAAACACCATCACATTGTCTCCCATATTAAAAGCTTTAACTTTCTGGTGTTTATCTCGTATAGGAGGCAAATCGTTTGGTAGCTCATCTGCCATCAATTCCTTGAAATCATCTAGGATCCCTATCACTTCTTTTGTAATTTATGTTTCCGCCTTTACAAAATTCATCATCCCTTTAGTCACCATTTGACAAACAAAAAAATCCACTTTTTTTAATAGTTTCATCAAACTCCTTTTCACTTTGTGTCATCACCAAGAAACTAGACTTCATTCTTCTCAGATTCTTATCAAAGTGCAAAATATGAACCATAAATTTTTTATGTATGCCCCATGTAAACATCATCATGTTATCTCGTCCTCGATAAGTGTTATCATTATCAAACTGCCAAGACTTACCAAGTAAAATATTACAAACATTCATATCAAGAACATCACAAAGTAACTCTTCTTTGTAACGCTTTACGATGGAGATAGGAACTCTACGAGTTAGTGTTACTTGAACTTGAGAGCCCTTGTTTATCCAGCTGAGGTTGCATGGCTTCTTACGGGGTTTTGTGGAAAACTTCAATTAATCTGTCAATTTTTGTGACACCAAATTCTCCATGCTGCTAGTATCCAAAATCAAATTACACACCTTGTTCTTGATAGAACAATGTGTTTTAAACAAATTATTGCGCCGCCCTTCATCTTTGGATGCTAGTAAAATTCTCTGCAACACAAAATTTACCCTCTCATCAAATTCTTCCTTTGCATACTTAACTCATTCATATTCATCATTCTCAACTGCATGTCCTACTCTTTCCTCTTCCTCTTCCCTTTCTTTCGCAACAACATCGACTCTCCTTGTTGGACAAGCATTTGGTACATGGCCTCTTCCATTACAATGATAACACGTGTCTCCAGTGGGTTTAGTAAATGGGTTATTTTGCCTCTGAACTGGTGCTTTAACATTTTGGACACAGCCAGGGTTATTAGTCCCCTTTTTCTCAAAGTTGGAATCTCTAGTTGCTGCACTCTTTTCCTTGTCGCCTACTAATTCAAAGTTATTATGTGGAGAATTCTTAAAAGGTGAGAAATTTTGAGGGGATTTCTCCATCAATTCTGCATTCAAAGCTAAATTGGATGCCTCAGCCATGATCCATATAATCTGTAAATCTATCTTCTCCTACAAAGATCCCTTTAAGTCACTTATGTATCGAGCTACCTTTTGGCTCTCTGATTCTCCCAAATCATTATGCTTAGAGTAACGTATAAACTCAGTTGTGTTTCAATTACAGTTCTCTTGCCCTGAACATACTCAATTTACATCTTATAAATAATCTCTTCATAATCTTCTGGTAAAAATTGCTCCAGCATCAATTGTTTCATTCTTCGCCATCTTATTGGTTTCTTCCTTTGCCTTTGCTCCGAACAACAAGCTTATCCCACCAGACAACAACAATACTCTCGAGTCTGATTACCAACATCTTAACTTGCTTGTTCTTAGGAACACCATAACATTAAAGAGCATATCAACGTCGATCTGCCAATCCAGAAACTCCTTCACTCCCATCGTTCCATATAATAATGGAATATTAACCTTCACTCGATAACCATAATTATGTCGATTCTCATAATGAATTACCTCTTCCTCGTAGACTTCTTCTTCTTCAAAACTCTAATTTTCAGCAATAACAACATGATGATTGTTTCCACCCAGCGGTACCCTAACATGTTCTTCTCCATCGTCTCTTCGCTGATTCTCGTTGTTGTTGACGTTGTTCACCTGATTTTCTAAATTCAGTGTCTATTCAATCAAAGCAGTTAGAGTCGCGTTAAAGACCGCGATAATTCCCTCTAGATCTGCTCTACTCACCGGTTAATCTTCCATGGTTGATCAAGCTACGAAAAGAAACAGGGAAAATTTGCCCTGATGCCACCTGACGCAGTCAGAAACCCTAGGGATTAACAAGTCCTAAACCTAGAATAAAAACACATGATTGCAAGCGTAAAATCTGTCAGATAAGCTCTGGAATTCACTAGATAAAGAAAATACTGAATTTTATTAAGATCTGAGATAACCTTGACGATCACACTCAAAGATGTTTAAATACAAAAAAAATATATATATATATATCTAATGGACTTTTAATCCAAAAAAGAAATAAAATTAAAAAAAACTACAATGTACCCTTAATTAAATAAAAGAAATAAAATAGAAAACTATAAATAATATTAAAATACAATTTTTAAATATGAAACAAATTCGGATGACTTAAAAAACTTTCTTACATCAAGTTCAATCAATAAAGTCGGACTGATCTTTTGAACTCACTCATACTTAATTTGAACTTGACCCGTACTATCTTTCATATATTCTCGGAGCTTCAAGCGTATAGGGCGGACATATGCCGATATAGACAATACCGGTGCATTTTTTTTTTTTGATCTGATAGTTTATAATGATGAGAAGGAGTATAATTTAACTAGTATCAATTTGTAAAAGCAAAAGTAGCCTGAAATCCTTCCATTTTGTTTTAATGATTTCATTTCTAATTATTGTTCAACATTACTTGCTTCATTGTAAAAAATTTGGTTTGGGATTGTATTATTTAATTTTAATTTAATTTAGAAATCAGTCCGTGATAAATTTTTTAAAATTTTTGGTTAGTCCGATATTAAAATTAAGATAGGTTAAAGTTCAACCCGATATTAAAGTTTCACAGATTCGAGATTATTTCGGTGTTAAAATCTTACAAATTATTGATTATCTCGTGTAAACCAAGGTTTTTTGGGCTCAAAGGTTTAGGAACTTGAATACAGACCGCTCCAAGATCTGTGTTTGTGGAAAGAGGAGTAACTACTTCAATCCACCATTGGGAAGGAAATTGGTCACTTCACTCCTAAGTTTATTATGAAGAAAAGACGCAAATGCCCATATCTATCATCTTGTATTATTTGATTGAAGATCAACCATCATTTCCTTGTATAAGGGGGTTCATGAGTCTTTCCTACTAAACTCTCTCAATGTTTATTGGATACTCTCAAGATCAATTCTTGGGGACATGACGAAGTCATTTTTTATTGAACTTGTATAAATCTTAGTGTTCTTCTTCTTCCCTTAACTATTTTAAATTTCTGTAATTTATTTTCTTCCTTTTATTTTTCCCGCTGCTAAGTTTTTCAAAAAATGTTTTTAAACTATGATTTTACTTTCCAAAACTTTTAAAACCATATTTTTTTTTCAAAACTCACAATTCACCCCCTCTTGTGTACGAAGTCTCAAGTCCAACAACCCATATCGCGTTATCTAGAGGAGGACGAGCTTCTCTACGGGGAGGTGGAGGCGAAGATGGTTTGGAAGCAAGCATCCAAATATACCCTTCTAGTGGGGAAACTCTACAAGATGGGAAAAGCCTCCCCAATTCTATGATGCCTAGGGGAACACGAAATCGCCTTAGTCCCCGCTAAGGTTCGCCAGGGAGCACGCGGTAGCCACATTGGCAGTCGAGCCCTCGCGCATAAACTAACAAGAGTAGGCTACAATTGTCCCCCTTGTTGAAGGACAGTGTGGCGTTTGTCAAGAAATGTGATTGTTGTCTTAGACACGCCGATCTACATCACGCCCCAAATGAGCTCCTTCACTCCATGACATCACCATGAACTTTTTATTAATGGGTGATGGACATCCTATGCCCATTCCCTTTGGCGCCTGAGAAATTAAAATTTATGATTGTAGAATTGATTATTTCACAAAGTGGATAGAGGCGGAGGTTGTCGCCAAAATTATATTATAAAGAATTCGCAATTTCTATTGGAGAAAAATCACGTGTAAGTTTGAGCTACCGGACGTTATCGTCTAGGATAATGGAATGCAATTCGCCTATACAATTACTGACTTCTTATGCGAATTAGGAATGCAAATGAAGTTTGTGTATATCGCCCCTCACAGGCATATAGGCAAGAAAATTCGTTGAATAAAGTGATATTGAAAGTGATCAAGAAAAAGTTGGATGATGCCAAGGCTTGTGGGTTGAATTACTCCATGAGATATTATAGTTGTATCATACCACCCTTATTCAACAACCAAAGAGACCCCTTTCACCATGGTATATAGGGTAGATGTTATGCTACTTGTAGGGATCAACGTTCTCAATTTGACCAGGAGATAAATGATTCAAGGCTGAGGCGTGCCACTGATTTAATCGACGGAGTAAGAGATGTCTCCCACATCCTAGATTTTACCACCAAGTAGAGAGTGTCTAGAAGATACAACTATAAATTAATTCCAAGGAAAATGCATGAAGGTGACATGGTGTTAAGACAAATTGTTTTGCCTGCTCAGCAGGGAAAATTGTATCCTACTAGGAAGGATCATATCGTATATACTATAAGCTACCATATAGAGCATATAAGCTGGAGAAATTGGATAGGACACTCATCCCCATGAATTAGAACTCCACCTGGTTAGAATATTATGATAGTTAAGTTATTTATGAATTTTCAGAGGGGGTGTATCGCCCACCTATGTTCGTATTTATGAATATTTATGAGCAAAAAGAATATTCTGGTTTTAATATTAAGTATGTTGGACTTCCACAAGAAGATCACTACCGCCTCTCAAAGTAATGTACAAAATTCTAGACTTTCACACGAAGATCCTTGATACCTCTTGAGGAAATATATGAATACTAAACTTCCACAATAAGATCCATGCCACTTCTTAAGACAATATACAAATGTTGGACTTCCATAGGAATATCCTTCCCACATCTTAAGGAAATACATGAATGTTGGACTTCCACTAGAAGATTGTGGTCGATCTCATGGGGAATACGAATACGCTATATGTATAGGAATCACCCCATCTAAACGCATCTCATGGAGGACTTAGAGTCTCCTCAGATGACTCATCTAAAGCCTCATTTGAGGCACTAAGAGTCTCGTCAGACAAGCTCATATAATGCCTTGCCTGAGAGACTTAGAGTCTTTCCTAACAGGTTCATCTAAAGTCTCGCCTGAGGGACAAAGAGTCTCGTCAAACAAGTTTATTTGAGTGCCTTGTTTGAGAGAATTAGAGTCTCATCAGACAAACTCATCCAAACGCCTCGCATTAAGGACTAATAGTCTTATCAGACATACTCAATTTAAATTCTCTTCTAAGGGACTCGACTAAAGTTAGCCCTGAGAGACACAACTTAAAGTATCACTTGAGGGACTCTTCTAAAGTCTGCCCCGAGAGAATCAACTTAAAGCCTTGTCTGAGGGACTTAGAGTCTAATCCAACAAGCTCATCTAAATGCCTCGCTTAAGGAGATAGGAGTCTCGTCAGACAGACTCATCTAAACACCTCGCCTGAGAGTCTTATCTGGTAGAGTCCCATAACACAAAGTAAATTAAGCACTTCACCATTTACCAAGCCCTTGTACTTGAGGGACAGTGTACTAGTATATCTGTGAGGAAACCTAAAGGGCAAGGAGATCATATCACCCACAAAGTGGCGACGAGATCATACCGCCCACAAGGAGATGATATTGCCCACGACAGGCCCAACCTTTCCAGCATAGGAAATCGTGGAAAGTGACATGTCTTTGTTATAGATAATGCAGAACAAGAAGTCAATGGAATAACCTGCGTCTCCTTATGAAATAGGGATTCAACGGTCCACTACCATTACTAGGGTGGCGACTATTATTTTTTAGAAGCCCTAATCCAAGCCCATAGGCCTTTATAAAGATCTCAACCTTAAAGTTGAGGGTGACATTGTGAATTCACCACGAAATACCTCAAATACAGAGCTTCTCACCCTCGTGAGTTTGCTCTATCTCACAAAAAATACCTCTAAATAAAACTTATCACCCGCATAAGCTTGCTCTAACAAACAGAAACTCTAAAGCATCTCTTGCCATTCTACTTCTTTAAAATATTAAATGACAACTTATTCAAGAGAGAAAATTCAAATGAGATGTTCTTTTATAGGATGGAAGGAGTAACCATCATCATAAATGTAAAGCTAAATATGCTAACTTAATAATGATTCACATAACAACATAATACAATTAAAAATTATAATCAAATTATTTTGAAAACTGAAAATGATATTTATTATCTTGAGACACATTATTTTTCTTGAGATGTGATAGGTATAATGATCATCAGCAAAAGATGGGCCTAAAATCCTTAAATAGCGTACCTCAGAGAAGCAAATCCATTGTCATTAACAATTTCATGTTCTGCTTTTCTTCTCTAAGAGCATTAGCAAAAACCGCCGTAACCACTGTTGTACATGTAAGTCAAGCTATCCTTAAATTCCTTATTTCTTAATCATTCTCAAAAGTGTCAATTCTAGATTCCTAGTACAAAGTGAACAAATCCTAGTACATGTGTTTTTTTTGTCAGAGACAACTAGTTTATTTCTTGGTCTTTTTTCTTTCATGCTCTATTGCTTTTTATTTGTTTATCTATAATAATAACAATAATAAATACTATACTAATACTATATTTTCAACTTGCTCCATTTTGTTTTAATGATTTCATTTCCAGTTATTGTTCAACATTACTTGCTTCAAAGATTTGATTTTTATGACATAGTTAGATTGTTTATCAACTTTAACATGTTTATGGTTTTCTCATATGTATAGGGTGGTGAATGGATGGTAATAATAAGCATCAAGGTGGTGAAGTAAGCATGATGGAGAAGAAAAGAGAAGTGGTGGTGGTGATTCCAAATGTGGGTGGAGAGAGCCATGGCCAAGATCATCATGATCATGAGTTGAAAGTGTTTGAATCTTTGCCTCAATGTGAAAATGAGCTTCCTTCAAAGTCACCACCACCTTTAAACTATGTTTCCCCTGAGATAATGTTCACACCAAGCCCAAATAAACCCCCAAAAGCTCCCATAAGAAAGACTTTTGTAAGATCAGTGTATTCCAAGCCCAAATCAAGATTTGGTGAACAACCTTACCCTATTGATGGAAACCTTTTTGAAGAGAATTTTGTTTCTTCAAATTTGCAAGAAGAATTGGCTGCTAGTTCACCTTATAGGAACTCATTCAATAAAGGATCATATTCACCTGATAACATATCCGGAACGGTTAATCGAACTGTTTCGTTTACTTCTGTCGTCACGCCTAGAACACCTATGACGGAATCTGCAGTTTCTTCTGATGATGAGGATCCTGATGAAATTATTTACAAGAAAGTTGAATTTAGTAAAGGCAATCGTAAGATACTAACGACTAAGGTTTCGATCGAGTTGTTTGTGTTTGTCAGCATTGCAGGTTGCTTATTGGTTAGCTTAGCAGTTGAGGAACTTAGAAGGACAAAGATTTGGAGTTTAGGGCTTTGGAGGTGGTGTATGCTTGCCATGGTGACCTTTTGTGGCATGCTAGTTACCAAATGGTTCATGCACTTTGTTGTTTTCTTGATTGAAATGAACTTCTTGTTGAGGAAAAAGGTGCTTTATTTTGTCCATGGAATGAAGATTTGTGTCCAGGTTTTCATTTGGATCAGTTTGGTTCTTCTCACATGGACGCTTTTTATACATCACGGGATCCAGCGATCCAAATTGGTCGCAAAGATTATGAATGATGTAACATGGACTCTTGTTTCCCTTCTCATTGGAGCATTTCTGTGGGTTATAAAGACATTGTTGCTAAAGATTTTGGCATCGAATTTCCATGTGAAATCTTTCTTTGATCGAATTCAAGAATCGATTTTCCATCAATATGTTCTGCAAACTCTCTCTGGGCCTCCACTTATGGAAGAGGGTGAGAAAATCGGCGGATGTCAAAGTTTTGGTCGTTTTAGTTTCACGAGTATAACTGGTAAAGATGGCACAAAGAAAGAGGTTATCGATATGGAAAAACTTCATAAGATGAAGCAAGAGAAAGTTTCCGCGTGGACTATGAAGATTTTGGTAGATGCAGTGATGAATTCAAGGCTGTCCACAATCTCTAATTCACTGGATGAAAGTTTTTATGATGTAAAAAATGAACAAACTGGTAAAGAAATTACTAATGAGATGGAAGCAACTGCTGCTGCCTATTATGTTTTCAAGAATGTTGCTGCTTCCCCTTGTTGCAAGTAAGCTATTATGTTATAGAATTGTTCTGGTAGAGGTTTGTTTGGATTAACTTTTTTTTTTTATCTACTAGCATAACATAAACATTCGTAAGACTGTTTCACACATTTTATGAAAACAACTTCTAACATATCTATAAGATTTCAAAGCTAATGGAAACAACCTATAGCTCAAACGAAAAAAATTGAGCTTATTTTATATTTGTTATAGAAATAGCTTATACATAAGCACTTATCTGGTAAATGTTTATGCTACAAACGCTTAATTAAGTTGTTTATCCAAACAAGGCATAAATGTATTTTCTATTTTTGTTGATGCTAAAAGTGCTCTCATTATGAATAGGGACATTGATGAGGATGAACTCCGTCGCTTCATGAATAAGGAAGAAGTTCTTTTGGTATTTCCCCTACTGGCTGATGCAGAGACAGGGCTAATTACCAGAAAATCTTTAGCAGATTGGGTGGTAAGGTTTTGTATGTTTAATAACATTTGTCATCACCATCATGAAGGATTAAAATTCTGTTTGGACTATAATCTTCTTATTTTTCAGTTGAAGGTATACCAAGAACGCAGAGCACTCGCACACGCCTTAAACGACACTAAAACAGCCGTTAAGCAATTAAACAAGCTTGTGACAGCATTCCTAGTAGTGGTGATTGTAGTCGTGTGGCTTCTTCTAATGGAGATTGCAACAACAAAAGTACTTGTATTCCTCTCATCGCAGCTAGTACTTGCAGCTTTCATGTTTGGAAACACGTGCAAGAATATATTCGAATCCATCGTCTTCGTGTTTGTAATGCATCCATTTGACGTTGGTGATCGATGTGTTATAGATGGTGTCGAGGTAATATATAGAAACCAAATTTACTTTTCTTGTTTTGAGATTGTGTATTAATGCCTTACAAATTATCTGGCAGCTATTGGTTGAAGAAATGAATATATTGACAACAGTATTCTTGAAGCTTAATAATGAAAAAATGTATTATCCAAATTCTGTCCTCGCCATGAAACCGATTAGCAATTATTACAGAAGCCCGAATATGACTGAAGGTGTAGAGTTTTCCATTGATTTTACGACACCAGCGGAGAAAATTGGAGCACTGCAAGAAAAAGTAAAGAGGTATTTGGAGAGGAATCCACAATACTGGCATCCAGTGTTTTGCTTGTTTGTGAAGGAGATTGAAAATGTAAATAAGATTAAGATGGGTCTTTATGTTACTCACACAATGAATTTTCAAGACTTTGGGGAGAAATGCAAAAGGACAAGTGAATTAGTGATTGAAGTAAAGAGAATATTTGAAGAGCTCAATATCAGATACAGCCTTCTTCATCAAGGTGTTCATCTCAGACACATGGAACCTGATACTAGTTAATCTCAGATGATGTTTCTTACTCATGTATGTGTTTCTTTTGGTTCTGTGTGTAGTGAAAGTAAAGTCCTTAATAGACAATAATATCAAAAGTTTTGTGTATGATTATTAAATAATGTATTCAAGACTCTTTGAGTCTTATGTATAATGCTTGAAGTGAACCAATGTAAAATTTTGTCCTAAGGTTCAACATTACTTCTGATGTTTGTTGTATGAAAATTTTTTTGTTCCTTTTCTAATCGCTTTCTAAACTGTCCGATCTTGATCTAACGACCATCAACATATCGACGAATGTATAAGATTATGGCAAGTGTAACCTTATGAGATGACAACCTTATCTCCCAAATATCAGGTGGAGAATGTTCCACGTAGGATAACCAACATATGCCACCTCATCAGAAAATCTCCAATTTCCACCTATCAAAATCTTTGTGTAACCATTACCTTATCAGAGTATCAAACCACAACTTTTGAGCAGAAAACATCACACGCAAAACAAACAAGACCAAAAAAAATGGCTTCTGCTTCTGTTGCAACAGCTCTACCACTTTGTTCTTCAATCAAAAACAAGCTGAAAAACCCATCCTCCCAATCCCTTTTCAGACCACTACCAGTAACACAACCAAAGAGAATCACACAGTCAAAATCCAAGGTTGTGATTAAAGCATCTTTGAAAGAGAAGGCAGTGACAGCACTTACAGCTGCATCCTTGACAGCTTCCATGGTTATACCTGATGTGGCTCATGCAGCTGGATCTGATCTCTCACCTTCTCTCCAGAACTTTCTGCTAAGCATTTTTGCTGGTGGAGCTGTGTTAACTGCTATACTTGGAGCTGTTATTGGAGTTTCCAACTTTGATCCTGTTAAGAGAGCTTAAATTAAGTATGTCTAGAAAAGCTTTTGAATTTTATGAGCTTTTGATTTAGTTTCTGGCTTGTTTGTATGTAATATGTTTATGCAACTGGTTTTCGTATATGTTTGCTTACTTAACAGTTAATTTCAGCTTCTCCTTATCTTAAGTTCTCTATATTCTTCTTGTTTTCACTTTAATTGGATATGAGTATGGACCAGATTTTGGTAAATTTTTCTTCATGCATCTTACAATCAATCACTACCTTTTATGCTCGCAATTTGGTACCAAAATTTGATGGAACAATTTATGTTAAAGCATTAATTTGACTGAGTACATTTACAATCAACATTCATTTAGTAAGATGAGACTGGGTTTAGGATTTGTTAGACTATGTGTCATCTCTCCCGATTTTATCTCCCACACAACTTAATTGAACTCCACTATGAATTCTTTCCCATGTTTTTGTCCATCTAATCACCCACTCACTAACTTTCAAATGATATGGTTAGTTTGTTCATAGGTCGGATCCAAAACTTTCAATACAAATAGAGACTTTCAATCTCGTATCAAAATACACCAAATACTTTGGATTTTTCCTTTCTTACTCTCTTTTTCGCGCTCTTTAAGTTTTCAGAGCCCCTTTTTCTTCACCATTATACTCATCGAATTTTCCAAGTATTTCTTGAAAATATTATCCTTAAAGAATTAGTTGCATTTTGAGAGAGAAACATTATGTTAGAGAAATTATTATGAGTGATCTTGCAACTATTACTTGAGGGTGTATACTATAGTGGTGTCTATAGCGCAGTAGGATGCAATACCATTTGATTAGACTATTTTATCACAAAGACTTTGTGGTTGATAGTCTACTTGACCAGTGACACAAAACTTCTTAAAGATAACAACCTATTATGCTACTTGTTAGTTTTATGGTTTTTGTAATTGGCATAATTTTGTTTTTTTGACAGAAACATAATTTTGTTAAAAACATGGTTTTTAACTAATGTTGAGCAAGATGTTGAAACATCTTGTTCGGCTGTCAAAATAGGTTCAACTGTTATGTGTTTTGACAGATGTTTTGCTAGATGTTGTGACATCCTACACCAGAATATCCTGACAGTTTAGACTGGTTTTTTAACCTTGAAAGATTTGATTGAAAAATATGAGAATCTGGAATATTCAAATAATAATTACAGGCGCAGACAATCAATGGATGTTTAGGACAAATGTAGATTAGTCTTTGTTTTTAGAAAAAGAATCTTTGAAATTTCTTTTGAAAAACTAAGATTCTATTTAATTTGATTTGTTCCTATTATGTGTAAAGATCTTGTAGTTGTTTTCAAAAAGGGGAAGAATGGATTTATTTTAAAGTCCAAACTCATTCTGCAAGAGTCTATAAAAAGGAACTTGGGAAACCTAGTTTTGTAAAGCATTCACATAACAAAAACCGTGGGTGCAATAAGGATTGTTGTTTTGGGAGTCTCTCAAGTTTTTCCTGTGTTTTGTTCTTTGTGTCACTCATGTATCTTCTGATACATTGAGGTGGACTTGTGTTCTCGCTCTTCAAGCTTTTAAGCAAGAGAGTTGAGTATTGTTCTTGATCAAAGCTGTTAAGCAAAGATCAAGTATTGTTCTTAGTCAGGATGCTTAACTAAGTATTTTTTTTATTGGAAAATATAATCTTTCTATTTGGGTTTCCTTGGTCACAAGGTGTGTGGTCGTTTTATCACTGCGGTGATTAGAAGTGGAATATCGATTTCTCAGGTCTAGATGTCGACTTATAGGCAGAATTAGCATTGGGTAGGGATTAGGCGAGAAGTTGTAAACTGAGACTGTTTAGACTTTGAACTAGTATTACTAATAGTGGATTTTCTTCATGGCTTGGTAGCCCCCAAATTAGATGTTGTTGCACTGAATTAGGTTAACGATTCATTGCGTTATTTATAATTCTGCAATTTATTTTTCAGTTTTGATAAGTGTGTTGTAAGTCAGCAGATGTTATAACATATGTCTTGACATTGTGTGTTGTTAGGACATCTGTCTTGATATCTGTTGTAAGTGTCAGAAATTCACTACTAAGAAACAACAATTTGGTGGTAAAAAACATTTTTAAAACTTTATGTAATTCAAAAACAACAATTTAAAGATGTTTCTTTCTACCATATCTACCGAAGAAATTATTGGTATCATTTATGTTGTTTATGACTTCAACAAAAACTTTAAATTTGAGTAAATTCATTTCAAACGGTGACAAAAAAATGCTATTTTTCTTAACAATGAGAAAGGTTGTCATTATCTTGACTAAGGACATGTCAGTCGTGGACAAAAGAATCAAGTATTGTTCTTAGTCAGGATGCTTAACTAAGTATTTTTTTTATTGGAAAATATAATCTTTCTATTTGGGTTTCCTTGGTCACAAGGTGTGTGGTCGTTTTATCACTGCGGTGATTAGAAGTGGAATATCGATTTCTCAGGTCTAGATGTCGACTTATAGGCAGAAGTAGCATTGGGTAGGGATTAGGCGAGAAGTTGTAAACTGAGACTGTTTAGACTTTGAACTAGTATTACTAATAGTGGATTTTCTTCATGGCTTGGTAGCCCCCAAATTAGATGTTGTTGCACTGAATTAGGTTAACGATTCATTGCGTTATTTATAATTCTGCAATTTATTTTCCAGTTTTGATAAGTGTGTTGTAAGTCAGCAGATGTTATAACATATGTCTTGACATTGTGTGTTGTTAGGACATCTGTCTTGATATCTGTTGTAAGTGTCAGAAATTCACTACTAAGAAACAACAATTTGGTGGTAAAAAACATTTTTAAAACTTTATGTAATTCAAAAACAACAATTTAAAGATGTTTCTTTCTACCATATCTACCGAAGAAATTATTGGTATCATTTATGTTGTTTATGACTTCAACAAAAACTTTAAATTTGAGTAAATTCATTTCAAACGGTGACAAAAAAATGCTATTTTTCTTAACAATGAGAAAGGTTGTCATTATCTTGACTAAGGACATGTCAGTCGTGGACAAAAGAGGTAATTCATTCGAAAAGAATAAAACGGCTAAAGAAGCATACATGTGGCATGAGAATGACTGTCTTTGTGAAAACTATACTATGAATGGTCTGATTTATGAGTTATATGATTACTACAGTGTCTACAAGCCTACCAAAGACATTGGATAAGCTTTGAAAAAGAAGTAACACACTAAGAAAGTTGGTGCAAACAAATATGTTGTGACCTACTACCTCAAAGTACCAAATGACAAATTAAAAAACTATGGAGTCTGAATTCCAAGAAATAGCACATGAAATCATCATGGGATGCATGCCTTTAGATGAAAAGTTATTTATGCATTGAAGATGAATCATGGAAACAAGATCATAAAGAAGAAGTGTTTTTTGTTTCAAATATCAAAAATGAAATTTATAGGTGTTGCTCCGAAAACAACTAGAAAACTACACAATAATTAGAATCGCAACATGAATAGAAATAATAACACTAAACGCAATAAGAATGACCACCCTCCAAAGGGCCAAGTTTCAAGGAAGTAACTACCTCCTCAAATAATTGAACCTAATGAGTCACAATTAAACTATTACAATTATAGAAATCTAGTACAAGTGGCATAAAAGTGTTGGAACAGGTCAAGCACTACTATACATGCCAACCTAACTGAATGACCACCCTTCTAAGGGTCAAGCTTCATCTCAAAATCCTTGGTTGGAGCAAAAACCCTCTATCAAAATATATAGAAGGCGACAGTGGCGTTGGTAACTGCATCTAGGAAGTTGTTGTTGTACTTCCTAGCACACGCCATAGTAGTCTGAACTAACTTAACCTTAAAGCAAGTGCTTCATCACCCAGATTTAGTAGAAAGGCTAACAAAATGGTCCATCTAAATGTCCAAATTTGATGTTTCCTTCGAATCAAGGATAGCGTTATAGGCATAGTTGTTCGCGGATTTCTTAGCATAGATGACCCCAAGCACACCAGATCCTGATCTTATTTGAGTGGTGTTTACAAATGGATTATCCAATAGTCAGGGAAATGGAGTCGACCTTATTTTGGAGAATAAATTCGACATAGTGATCATAGTAGCTATGTTTTAAATTTTCTATCACTAATAATCAAGCCGAGTATATAGCAGTCATCGCCAGCCTCACGTTAGTTGTTGAAATGAGGGCAAAGAATGTCAGATTAAAAATAAATTCCCAACTCATGATCTCACAAACAAAAGGGGGAGGCACAAACCAAGAAACCTTTGTTACAACAATATGTAGCTTTAGATCAGGATAAGTTGTCAAAGTTCAAATCATTAAAGATCTTGCATATCCCGAGATAGCAGAATACTCGGGTTGACGCCCTCTAAAAACTTGCAAGCAACTGGGCATTCGGGGTAAATTATTTCTTCATCAAGAAACTCTAAAGTGCTCGAATATTAAAGCTCCTGAATTTATGATGATTAGGGATGGCAACGTGTCAAATCGGGTGCGGGTTTTGCACTACCCAAACCCGCACCCGAAATTGGCACCCGAACCCAAAGGTTGTTCGGGTGGAAAATTAACACCCACGCCCACACCCGTTGGATTCAGATTTTTTAACCCAAACCCGAACCAGCAGCAAAATACATAAAATACAATTTTCCTACCCCTTTCCATAATATATATATATATATATATATATATATATATATATATATAAACGGGTGTGATTTCGAGTTTCGGGTCATTTAAAAAAATACAATTTTCAAAACTAGCAAATCTTATATGTATGTATATATGATTTTCCTACCCCTTTCCATAATATATATATATATATATATATATATATATTAGCACTTTTATTATTTTCAAAACTAGCAAATCTTATATCTTAGTTTATTTAAAAAAATCGAGGGGTAAGATTATTTACTTAACACAAAATATTACATTGTTTACACATAATATTAATATTAAAATTAAAATTAAATTCCCTAGAGATCTAGATAAAAATCAAATTCCCTAAGGATCTAGATTTTAGATCTTCGATCTATTGAATCTTGGAGAAGATCAAACGTTGGGTGCAAGATTATTCTATCGGATCATGCATGCATTTTGTTTCTGATGAAAAAAATTAAGATAATTAAAATCAAATTTCAAATATATGATTTTCGTCTCAAATAAATATTTAAGAAAATAAACCTTGAACCCAAATAATTCTCTACTCTTGCAATCCATCATAGAAAGAAATTCCAAGCGTCTTTGGATATATCTCAGTATTTTTTACAGGTCAAGAAGATTTAATACGGAACAAGTTTTATATCTCCAGCTGTATACAAGTTGTCAAAATTAGATGATAAGATAGTTTAGGAAACTTGATATTTGTGTTCCAAGATTTAAGGAGATTTATCTGCACAATTGGTGCATCACTCAACTTTTGGATCAAGAAATATCTGAATGCAGATTTCGAAGCCCATGGACAACAGAGGTGTATTTAAAGAGAAGTTCTGACCTAATGTAATCTGAACTTTTTATATTTTTTAAATTAGGGGAGGCTTAGAGTTGCAAGTTTGAGAGTCTTTTGTGTAGTTTTATGTCACCCTTTTATCTTCTGATACTTGTGGTAGACAAAATATTCTCACCTAGAAGTCTTTATGTTATGATTTGAGTATTGTTCTCACTCTTGAAGCTTTATTTTGGAAAAACACTCTTCTTGATAGATTTTTCTTGATATAGTCACTGGGATTGAGACTGTTAGATATCACTGAGGTGATTTAGGAAGTGGGATGATGATTTCTCATATCTAGATGTTGATTTCTAGGTAAAAGTTGCACATGATAGTGATTAAGTGTGAAGTTGTAAACTTAGACTGTTTAGCTTTGAATTGATACAATCAGTAGTGGAGATTTCCTTCCTAGCTTGGTAGCCTCCAGATTAGGTGTTGTTGCACTGAAATTTGTTAACAATTCTTTGTGTTGTTTATCATTCTGCAATCTTAATTAAGTATCAATTTTGAGTCTGGTGAATCTATTCAGTTTGAAGACAGATGTTGTAAAGACATCGGTGTTAACATATTTTGCCTTTACCAAAAATTTCAATTGCGCAGGCACCCTGATCCATTAGGTGAGCTTCGGGGAGTATTTTAAAAGTTCAATTATTTATTGTATACATTATTAAATTTTTAACATGTGCAATATTTGATACGCTAAATATTAATATTAATGTTAGTTGTTTATTTATTTTAGTTGGAAGTTTTTTGAAGATTTGAATTTTATTATAAAAAAAAATCTATGACATGCATATTTTGTAACTTTGTTGATACTTTGTAATTAATAATGAGATTATAATTTTATTAGTTTTTTTTAGTGCGTTGTTTAATTATTTAAATTCAAATAGATTATATTCTTTTTGTTTAATGAATTTTTTGGTGACTAATAAGATTTATTTATAGTAGTGTTGGTGCTATTTTATTAAAAAAATAATAGATTATTATAAGGAGTTTATGTTAGAACTTAGAGTAATTGTTGAATTTGGATGTAAAATTGGGTGGAAGAATGTTGTTAGTTGGAATGCATAATGATGTAGTGGTGGTAGTAGTGAGTATTCATTAATTGGAGATTATTTTGAAGGTAACAGTATGAAATGAAACAATAAACAGACGGATGAGAATGAGATATGTAAGGGAACTTAGCCAGAGCCACAAAAGTGTTATCTTGATGATGATGGTTTGCATAAAATATATTAATAACAAACGATACAAAAAATAAACAACTGAGTCGTTGTAGTATAGTGGTAAGTATTCCCGCCTGTCACGCGGGTGACCCGGGTTCGATCCCCGGCAGCGGCGAATTTTTTCATTTTATTTGTGTTTTGCGTCAAAACGACGTCGTTTAGCGTTTTTTTTTCCGTTTTTGAATTCATTCCTAAACACGACGTCGTTTAACTGTTAGCTCTTTTGCTTTTTCTTTCTGGATCGTGGGCTCTCTCTCATTATTTGGGCTGCTCTTGTTTTTTTCCAAACAGAAAATTACAATTATTATTACTCTAATGTCACAATTATATATTTACAGTACACTCTCTTAATAATTCATTTATACCAAAATATATTCATAATTAATTTTTATTTCAATTATTAAAATACTAATTGTTAACTATTTTTTAGTTTAAATCATTTTTTGTTTTCTATTAAATTCAAACCTTCTTAATTTACTTCATATTTTTCAAAATATAACTATATTAAATCATAAAAATAGATCACAAATGATAAAATATAAAATTAACACTATTATCAAATATATTCAGATAGATTGAATCCATCTAGTATTTGCAACATCTAAATCTCTCTTGATCCTTGAATGCCTAACTATAATATTAAGATCCATTCTAATATTTAACATTCTATTTCAGATAATTAATCTAATATATAATATTATATCTCAATTCTATATTATAATAATAACTTTAAATATGCAAAAAAAAAATTATATACGTTGATTATCATAAATCACTATAAAAGATTTAAAAAAATAATAAATTAATAGTCACCAATACAAAAATATAATATGATAATAGTTTTACAAAATTACAATTCTTATTTCTTTAAGTACACCAACCTATATGGCTTTTTTTAATGCTATAGATTATTTTCAAAATAAAAATATTGTCCCATATAGATTCAATTTAGGAACATTGAGAGTATCAACGAATTGATGAGATCCATATTCTAACATTTTTTTCCTTCTATTAATTTAAGTCGAATCTACTTTATTTTACGCAATCCAAATCTTACTTTATTAGCCTTAGATAAACACCTTAAGGATAGAAAATGATAGATTGATGACCAGGTCTCTGTGGGTTCAACACTCTTTATATTACTCTGATACGATCCGTATACTTGTAAAAAGCACCGATTAAGTTTTTGGCGCGATTTTCGGGGACCAATTGCGTCAAATTTCAAAATCCTGTTGTTACACAGTCTAGACTAAGGCAACCCTTTCTTATGGTAGATGCGAAGATCTCGCAGTACCAGAGCTTTAGTAGATTCAATACCTGAACCAGAAAGATACGTACGAGCACGAAACTTGCTTCGAAAAATTAAGAAAGCAATGGCAGAAGACCAAGATCGTAAGCGCCTTAAGGATTTTGCCTTGCCCTCCAATGAAGAACCTCATACTAGTATTGTGAATCCTACTATAACAATTCATAATTTTGAATTTAATCCCGTTTTGTTGTAAATCGTATAACAAAACAAATTCTCTGGCTTAGCGAAAGAGAACCCGAACCAACACTTGAAAGTGTTTGTACAACTGGCCGAAACATTGAAATCTAATGGTGTTGCACCTGAGGCAATATGATTACTTTTATTTCCTTTTCCGCTCAGAGATAGAGCTAGATCATGGTTAGTTTCCCTTCCTGACAATTCTATTACCACTTGGAATGACCTGAAGAAAGTATTCCTTGCTAGATACTTTCCACTAAGTAAGAATGTTGTCCTTATGAACCAAATAACTAGATTCATTCAACAAGATAATGAATCTCTTTACGACATTTGGGGAAAGATACAAAGATTTACTAAGAGCAGGCCCACACCATGGGTTGGAACAATGGTTAATCATCCATACCTTTTATAACAGACTTCTCTATAACACTAAAATGACCATAGATGTTGCCGCTGGCGGTGCACTGATGAATAAACCATACCCCTACGCATGTGCTCTCATAGAGGACATGGCACAAAACCATTACCAATGGGGAGCTGAGCGAGCATCAGTAGAGAAGAAAGAAACGAAAGGAGGCATATACGAAGTTATTGGTCTAGACTCTAGACCGTATGAACGCAAAAATGGATGCCCTAGTTCAAAGAGTCGAAAGTTTAGTTATTAACCCTATAACTACCATAGCTGCCATTCGGCCTGGATTCGAAATTTCTGGAACACCTAGACATATCACTGCCGATTGTAGCCTTGTAGCAGAACTTATCATAGATCGGGTCTACTATGCCCAAGGAAATCTGTATTCAAACACAGATAACCCAGGATGGAGAAATCATCTAAACTTCTCTTACAAGAACAATAACTCTAAGTTTCCTCAAAACACTGCACCTTAGAGACCACAAGGGCACCAAAACCAAAGACACACTCAACCTAACCAAGCTGCACCTCAAAAGTCCAATCTAGAAATAATAGTAGAAAATTTTGTTATAACAAAATAAATTCTCTAGCTTAGCGAAAGAGAACCCTAACCAACACTTGAAAGTGTTTGTCCAACTGGACGATACATTGAAATCTAATGGTGTTGCACCTGAGGCAATATGATTACTTTTATTTCCTTTTCCGCTCAGAGATAGAGCTAGATCATGGTTAGTTTCCCTTCCAGACAATTCTATTACCACTTGGAATGACCTGAAGAAAGTATTCCTTGCTAGATAAATTCCACCAAGTAAGAATGTTGTCCTTACTGTGGTGTCGTTTTTTTTTTTACCTCCCCGTTTCACTTGGGAGGACGGCACGCTAGACCCTTCACGCGAAATTTGGAAGGAGAATGCGCCCTTGGCGGGAGGAATTTTGTTTCAGTTCTTCCTACGATATCACACGAACTTTCTTATTGTCCTACGAGTAGGAAAGGGGAAAAAAGATCTCAACTAAACCCTAAGAGTTTGCTAAGTGTGGGGATTTCACCTAGACTAGAAATTCTGGAGTCCGGGGGGTCGGTTATACATAGGGAAGTGTTTAAACACCCTACATATCTGTAGTACTCTACAGGAACCTTCTCTGTGTCATTTGTGATTGTGTTTATTGCTAATGATTGGGAAAGTTTCTCCTTTGTGTTAGGAGAAGGAATTGAATTGATTTTAAAAGACAGACAGACAGACAAACTGACTATTTTTGGTATTTTATTAGCTCGCTGAGATTCCTTGTGAACCTCATGCCTACATATCCCTAGTGGAAGTCAGAGCTTAATGTAGTTCGGGGAACTAACTAGGTAAATTAATTATTTTTGAGTGCCTTGCTTGAAGCTCAAGGTTGAAGCTTTGAATTAAATCTCTGTTTACAGTAAAGAGGCATGAAATCATCTTTACAGAGAGGTATTTGTACTATTCTACCACAAACATTTAAAAGAGTGACAGAATAACTAAATTCATTTCATTCAAGAAGGGGACCTTACTTGTGTATGTGTAAGTATACCAGTCAAATGCCTCTTAAATGAAAGAAAGATGCTCATCCAAATTAGGGAAAGTTACCACATGTCTGGGTTTTACTGCCAGCTCATGCCTTTCAAAATCCTAAATGGGAGACTTGATTAAAATTGAAATTGAAATGTTTGTTTGTTTGAATGTGGTAGAGTAGTAAAAATATCTCTCTATAGAGATAAACTATGTCTATCTACTGTATAAAAGATTTGACTTTAGCTGGCTCGTATGAGGCCCAAGCTTGAGGCTTTTTGATTGATTAATTAATATATTGACTCTGGGAGATGACTCCACTGGGGATTAATTACAGGGTATTTTTGTGTTCTGTACAAAGCCCAGAATTGAGGCTGACTCTATTTGGAGAGTGTTTATTTGATGAATTTTTATTTGGTGTTCTGTACAAAGCCCAGAATTGAGGCTGACTCTACTTAGGGAGACTATATTTGTGTGCCTTGTACAAAGCCCAAGGTTGTGGCTGACTGCTGAAGATAACTGAATTTTTGAGACTATGAATGACTCTATTTTGTGTGCCTTGTACAAAGCCCAAGGTTGTGGCTGACTCTAGCTAGGGAAAACATTATTTTCTGCCTTGTGCAAAGCCCAAGGTTGTGGCAGACTCTTTTAAATGAATGGAGTATGGATGATTCTATGGGGAAAAGATCCTAGGTGTTAGGAATCTTTGACACATGAAAGTATGGTTTAAACTGCCTTGTACAAAGCCCAAGGTTGTGGCTACTGAATGATGAAGAACTCACCGGGGGAGACTCTATTATCTACCTTGTACAATGCCCAAGGTTGAGGCTGACTCTTGACATGGGAGTTTTATTGTTTGGTGCCTTGTATGAAGCCCAAGGTTGAGGCTAACTGTTTTTGTTGGTTTTGACTCTACTGAGGAGATTTTATTTATTAAAAGACTGTTTTTCTGATGGAAGCTAACCCTTTCCAGGGATTTTGACTCAGCTGGAGACATTATCTTGTTAAAAAACCGATTTTTGGAAGCTAACCCTTTCCAGGGATTTTGACTCTTTTTGGGGAAATTATCTCCTAAGAGAATGAATCTTTGGTTTTGAAAGACTGATGTTGGAGGCTAACCCTTTCCAGGGGTTTTTATTGAAATGATAGATTGATTTGGAGGCTAACCCTTTCCAGGGGTTTTTATTGAAATGATGGCAGAAAGATTATCTAGAGGAGACTTCTTGTTTAAAGCCCAAGATGAAGGCTGACACATGCTGAGGAAAAATAAACATAGATCCTAGACTCTGCTAAGGAAGATTGATGAAGATAAGGGTGACAGAGACTGTCCATGTCTCTCATTCCAAAAGGGTGTGCTCAATGCAAAATTGAGACAAACTTAGCTTGTTTAGAGTCTGGTTTTAATTGGAAGAAACTCACCAGGGTAGGCTAAAAGGTGGCTAAAGACCTGTTCCTATGTTTATAAGAAACCTGATGGGTCCTTGTATACAAGCTCAAGAGGAAGCTGGAAATGCTTTTAAGAAGCCTGTGGGTCCTTGTACAAAGCCCAAGAGGAGGCTAATCGAGGGTCCTTGTTATAGCACAAGAGAAAGCTATGTAGTTTTGAACTTATTTTGGCTCTAAGCAAATGGGTAAGAGGTTTCACCGGGAATAATTCCTCTTTGGGTGGATGTGTCCTATTTTTTGGATTCTAAGGTTTTTGCCAAGATGTTTCACCGAGAATAATTCATCTTGGGGGTTTGAACTACAGATCTCTAATTAGGAAAGAGCCTTCACCGGGAAGACATTCTCAATCCTAGGCCATATTCCTATAATATATATATATAGTTTAACTGTCCTAGGGTTTATACTCAAACGTAGTTCTAAACTAATATATATGCACAGTTTATATTTGACAGTAATTTAAATAAAGACTGTAAATTGAAAGCTTGTAAAGCCTAACCTGGATGGAGTGGAGGCCATTGAAGAAGTATGTACAGAGCCACAACAGTAATTGGTGGATAACAGTTGAACATATATATGATAAACAGTTAAGGGTTTTTGAAAACAGAAGAAGTGAAGATGGACAAAGGTCACATAGGTATCTGAAGAGTTTCACCGGGAATAATGCCCTTCAAATACCAGAAGAATGTTTTGAAAACAGAAAGAAGATTTTGAAAATACAGTTTTGAAAACAAGCTAAGAAGAGAAGGTGTTTGGGACTTACACTCTATTAGAGGCCCAGTACTTTACAGTACTGGTTACAAAAGCAGTTTTGAAAATGATTCGAAATGATATAAGGTTTTGTTGTTTGAAAACCTTAATCATTTGATTTAAACGGAGATTGAAAACAGTTTTGAAAATTGACAAAAGTCAACTTAATTAAGGTAAAGAATAAAGATCTATGCCTAATTAAGACCTAAACAATTAGGGTTTTATCATAAACTTATTTTCAAAATAATTAGGTTAAAACAAAATGAATATATATATATTTAAAGTTTTTTAAGAAAACACTTTAAAACATACTATGTTAAACCTAATTAAAATACATGAAATAAATAATATTTTTATGATTTTTTTTGATTATTCACAAAATATATATTAAATAAAAAGTGTGTGAAAAATGAAGTGAAAATGATTTAATTTGATAGGTTAAATAATCATGTGAAGTTGTGAAGAGAATAGGTGTGAAAAGTGATAAAAAATTTAGAAATGTCTCCACCAATGCTTGAACTCACGCCCTTTAGGTCACACACCCAAAACCACACCACTGAGCCAACGCGCGTATGGTGATAGCAACTCTCACTCATTTGGTTATGTTTCAAAACAAGTGATAAATCATTGAAAAATAAAAGAATCAAAAAGTCTGGGGCGAGGGGGATTCGAACCCCAGACTTTGGGCATGAGGAGACTAAGAGCGCATGTGTGGCCACTGGGGCAAGTTATTCATTCGTTTATGAAACGCATATCATTAAATATAAAATAAACTCTGTTCAGAGATTTAAAAAATGGCGCCACCCTCCATCTTCGTCTTCAACCTCAAGCTCCAACATTTTTGAAATTCTGATTCTCTCAAATCTCAACCAATGGTCCAGGTGTAAACATGAAACTTGCTCTAAATTCACTCACGATTCTAAATATGTAACTAATATATATTTATATTAACTACATCTAACTAATTTACCAGAAATCGTGAAGAACCTTAAAATTTAAAAATCAAATTAAATGACTATACTGAAAGATAAATGAATGATGATAGAGGGTTTTCAATCCTCTGATGATGCTGAACAAGATAGAATCGAGCTATTTCTTAAAGAATGCTTAAATTAAAGAGGTGGAGTTCAGAAACTTACCTCTGAAAATGGAGGTCGTGAGGATGATAGAGAGCAACTGGGCTTGTATGAATGATCCCAAAAGCTTCCTTGTGACTCAGTGATGCTAACTGAATGCTTGTTGTAACCTCAATCCTCCTGAATTGTTCTATGGACCTCCCTCGATTTGAGCTTCAAGTGAACATGGAGAGTGATGATTCTTGAGTTACAGATGAGCTGCAGCCATCTGAACAGCTTCACTACCTCCTATGGAACGTGCCTGGATGCTTGGCTTGATTGGAAACCTTCTGAATTGCACTATGGACCTCCAACTGCAACTGCTCCAAAGTGAGAGCAATAATGGTGTTCCTCCACTTACAGAAGTGATCCAGGTGCTTGGATCACCTCAAATGACCTCCCTTGAGATGTTAGAATGCTTACTTTCCAAAGATAAGCTCTGGTTTGAAGAAAACGATTCTTCTTGCCAAAGAACTTTGAAAAACAATAAGCACGAGAAGAGAAAGAGAAAGCAAGGAATATGGTTGCTTTGGTGTGTTTTTCTACTGAAGTATGCCCTCCTATTTATAGGCAAATGAATGCAGATCAATTGGCTGTGGTGAGTTTGCTTAATGAAAGAAATTTGGTTTCTTAAGCATGAAGGAAGTTTGCAAATATCTCTTATGCAATGATGAGAATTTTGATTCCATTTGATCAATCCCCTAGCCCTCGATTTTGCTTGATCTTAGGGGACAATTCTGAGACAGAAATGAGCTCTAATTGGTTGGTGAGAAGATTCCTTGGGTGATTCATCAATTTGCCATAAATTCCTAAATGTAATCATTACATAATCACATGTTCTTGTTTTTAGAATCTTCTTCAATTATCATGGCATGGTGAAAATGAATGAATGGCATGTTTTCAGATGTGTTATGGGTCGTGTAACATCCATATTTGAGGTCATGTGCACAAAATTTCAAAGTTCCAAAATGATGCATGACCTATAATTTCACTTCATGAGGCCAACTTTGAACAAGCATAACTCTTAGCTCAAAATGAATTTGGAGAAGGTTGAACACAATTTGGAAAGCCCTAAACATCTACTTCAAATCATTAGTTTGGAGTTTCTTCAAAATCCTTTGGCAAATTTGTGAAAAATGAGGCCAAAGTTGGAAGAAAACTAGGTTAAAACACTTAGAAAAATTTCTAAGTGTTTATGACCTAAAACTCCAAAATTTCCAAAACTCTTAAATGATTGATCTTTTGAAAAAAGTTCCTTTGTAAGATGTTGTTTTATTTTGCAAGATCTACAACTTTCATGTTGGAAGTTTTTTGAGTTGTGTAGGTGAAATTTTGAGTTCTCACCATGCCTCAAAAAACCCTAATTCCCGACTTTTCGCTCCTTGATGAATTTCTTTGAATTTCTTTGGTCAAATGACTTTAATATCCATATATTGATGATATTGATCCTTGAAAGCCATGGTTTGACCAAAAATCTCAAAAGTCAATGGTGATCCCATACAGTTGACTTTTTCCAAATAAGGTGAGATTTTGGACTTTTGTGTAGAATCAAGATCTTTTCCTCAGATGAATGATGTAAATGGATTATATTGAGGTAGTAGAGACTCTTGAATCATGTCTTGAGTTTTGGATCCATGCCCTGATTAAAAAGTCAACTATCTTGGGGAATTAGGTCAAAAACCCTAATTGTCGACCAGAGGACAATGATGACTGTAGACTTTGAATTGAGGTGTAATGTCCAGTGGATCTTGTCATATGAGTTATTTTAAGATGATTGATGTCTTTGAATGGTCCCCTAGGGCTTTTTAGGGTTTCCCAAAGGTGATCCCTGAGTTTAGTCCTTGATAGGCTCAAAAAATCCTAGTCTGGTGACCTGAGTAACTCTGTACTTAGATGACTGGGTGTCTAATCAATCATAGGTGAAATAATGAAGCTCTTGAGTCTTAGAGACTAATCCTTCTATTGATTGATCCTTTGCCTGAGCTTTCTTGTCTTTGAACACCCTTGATTGAATGTCAGACTGCTCTGGGTACTTACTTTGACTTGATGAAAATCCTGAAGATATGTCATCTCAGGGGGGTCAAAAATTAGGGTATGACACTTATGAACCAAATAACTAGATTCATTCAACAAGATAATGAATCTCTTTACGACACTTGGGGAAAGATACAAAGATTTACTAAGAGCATGCCCACACCATGGGTTGGAACAATGGTTAATCATCCATACCTTTTATTTGTGGGACACCTGGACATATCACTGCCGATTGTAGCCTTATAGTAGAACTTATCATAGATCGGGTCTACTATGCCCAAGGAAATATCTATTCAAACACAGATAACCCAGGATGGAGAAATCATCTAAACTTCTCTTATAAGAACAATAACTCTAAGTTTCCTCAAAACACTGCACCTTAGAGACCACAAGGGCACCAAAACCAAAGACACACTCAACCTAACCAAGCTGCACCTCAAAACTCCAATCTAGAAATGATAGTGGAAAATTTCGTTACCACTCAAACTCAGTAGAATAAAGAATTCATGAATCAAAATGTTCACGTACATGAGTTGATCACCCAATTAGGAAACAAAGTCGATTCTATGGTAACCCACAACAAGATGTTGGAAACCCAAATTTTCTAAGTAGCACAACAACAAGCTGCCCAAGCCAAACCTAGAGGATCATTCCCTAGACAACCATAACCTAACCCTAAAATCCATGCTAACGTTATTGCATTACGAAGCGAAACCGCTTACGATGGCCCTATAAACCCTAGGTTGAATAACAATAAGCCAGAGCCACCCAAAGAACCAGTTGTAACTGCAAGTGGAGAACAAGTAGTAGAGAAACTTGTAGAACCAGAGAAACAAAGAGAAGAAGGGACTAAATATAAAGAAAAGGCGAATGATCAAGCATATGTACCACCCCCACTGATAAACCCCTATTCCTTATCCTCAAAGTCTTAAGAAAACCAAGCAATATAACCAATATAAGAAGTTTGTGAAGGTGATTGAAAATTTGCACGTTGAAATACCCTTCACTGAATCCATTACACAAATACAATCATATGCTAAATTCTTGAAAGACATCTTAACAAACAAACGCAAGCTTGATGATCCTAAACCCTTAGAATACAATGCAATTACTGAGAAGAGATTAGCAAAAAAATAGAAAGACCCTGGAATTTTTTCTATACCATGTATTCTGAAAATCATGTTATTGATAACGCACTCCTTGATTAAGGAAAAAATGTGTGTTTGATGCCTTTATCTGTGCGTAATAGATTAGAACTAGGAGATATGCAACCAACTAGGATGTTTCTCCAATTGGACGACCGGTCAGTCAAATACCTCATAGGTATACTTGAATATATTCCAATTAGGATTGGTCAACTTAATATCCCAACAGACTTTGTAGTTATGGATATTAAAGAAGACAACGACATCCCTACCCGCGGATGGAGAATGTGCAGAAATAATAGAAAGCTAAATAAAGTGACAAGAAATAACCATTTCCCCTTCCATTCATTGATCAAATGCTTGAACGTTTGGCTAGGAACTCTTATTTATGCTACTTATATGGCTATTCATGATTCTTCCAAATCTCTATTCACCTGGATGACCAAGAGAAAACAACCTTCACGTGTCCTTATGGAACATTTGCCTATCGATGAATGCCTTTGGGACTATGTAACGCTTGTGTAACTTTCCAACGATGCATGATGGCAATCTGTGCAGATTTCCTCGTTAAAACCATGGAAGTTTTCATGGACGACTTCTTAGTCAGCAGATCCAATTTTAAGAACTGCCTTGCCAACTTAGAGAAAATTCTGGAAAGATGTGTCCAAGTTAACCTTGTGTAAAACTAGGAGAAGTTCCATTTCCTTGTCACATTGGGTGTGTGTGTGTGTGTGTATATATATATATATATATATATATATATATATATATATATATATATATATATATATATATATATATATATATATATTAATTCTTGCTATAATTTGATATAATTTTAATTTTAAATTATCAAAATAAAATTTAAATATAATTTGAGTAATCAATTTTTACGATAAAGTAGATAATTTTAAATTAATTCTTGCTATAATCTAATTCTATTTTTTCTATTTTCCTCTTTTTTTCATCTATTTTACAAATTTCTATGTTTAAAAAATAACTTATTCATTTAAAAAAATGAAATAAAAGTGTATATTTTTTCTCATAATAAAATATTTGGTTTTATATCTCATAAAACTTTTATTCAATTGTCTATTAATAAAACTCTCCAATATCTTAACTTTAATTCTTACTTTTTATATTTTATTTTATTTTATTTCATTTAATTTTTATTTTAATGAATACTGAAATTGTAACTAATAACTATATTGATGATAATATATAAATATTAAAAAATGAAATACATACATTTAAAATTACTTTTCAACAAAAATATAAAAATATATATTATTTTAATTACATTTTTAAAAAATTATGTGTTGTCTAAATGGGTTACACAATTTTTTTTATAATAAAAATTTAATAAAGAAATTTACAATTTTTAAATATGAAAATTATCAGTTACGATATTTATTGAGTATTATTATCATAATAGATTAAGTAATAGATATGCATTTGCATATTCTAAAAATGCACTTCCATTCTTTCTATATTTATGTTTATAAATATTTTTTCTTTTTTAAAGCATTAGAACCATCAAAATATTTGATTTTTGTTATAAATTATTTTAATAGTATTGTCTTTTTATATGAATAATAGATATAATTTCTATTTTATTTTACACATCAATTGAACCTTATAAATTATATTTTAATTTTTAAATTATTATTATTATTATTATTTTTATTATTATTTTTTACTGATATGATAATAATTATTAACTATCTCTATATATCCTTTAAAATTACATAATCCTTTACGAAAAATAAAATTGCAAAATAAACTTTTGTTGTAAGTTATATTCGGTTTAGTTGTAAGTTACTAAACTTTGAATAATATTTTAAAAGTTATGTAATAATAGAGTATTTGATTTATTATAAGATATAAATAATATATATTATAAATGATTAATTTATTTTGTTTAATGGATGATAGTAAATATGCGGGTTAATCTTTAAAAAAATCATAAAAGTATATTTAAGAGTAAAAATATCACTATTTAGTAAAAATAAATTAAGATAGCTTCGCTAAAAAACTAATAAATTTTAGTATCATAAATGCCTATAAATTGAGGAAAAAATTCTTTAAAGTTTCATTTTTAATTTTTAAAATCTTTTTCTCTTTAATTTAACTATTGAAATGAAAATAATTAATTTATTAAGATGATTAACCTCTAATAAATAATAGTTTTCAATACCCCGTGAAATAAACAATCCATTAACCATGTCACGACATATCTCTTCCACTATAATAAACAAACAAAAAATCATGAAAATTTGAATGGAGTTACTTGATTAACATAGGAACACCGAAGAAAAAATCAATATAGTAAGATATAATATGATTTTAAAAAGGAGGAAACTTACCTACAATTTGTTAGATGTGGTTTATACTATTTGTCAATGAAAATATGACAAGTGTACTTTAACATCATTTAAGGAGTGAAAATAGGAGAAAAATGCATATATGTAAGAGAAAATTATACACTTGTCATATTTTCATTGAAAAATAGTACAAACCACACCTAATAAACTGTATCTAAGTATTCTCCTTTAAAAAAATATCTGGAGAACATATGATTTAAAACTTTTTTTTGGACTTCACATTGAATTAAAAAATTTCTTAGGTTTTGTAAATTATAGACTAAACTCTACAAGAATAATTAAAATTTAGATTGATATACTCTTATATGTATTATGAATTTTTGAAACAGTTAATAATCATGGTTTTGTCATTTTTGTGTTCTTGAGCTCATGAAAGTTCTTGAATTGATTTTTTGAAAATCTTAATTAAATGTGTTTTCATGCTGTTAATGATTGATCTAGAGATTTATAGATATATAAGATGAACTTGAAAATCTGGATTAAGATGTAGAAGATGAAGATTAAAGACTTTGATCTATGAGGTACACAGAAGAGGATACACAATAATGTTGTGCGCCATATAATCCTACGCGACATTGACTAAGTCAATACTAGAAAATTTAAAGTCAACACTGTTTTCTGATTGGCCAAATTTAGGACTTCACCAAAAAAGTTAATTTGATGACTTCACCTTAGAATTTTCCTTTTTTTTAATGCTAACTAGCTTGGACTATTTAGCTCAATGGGGTTTTTTTTTTTTTAAAAATGCCCAAGTCTTTCTCTATTTCAAAAATGTTCAATCTAGCTAACCTAGTCTTGACGCAGGCTAACTTATATACGCATATCGATCGGTATGATATATTCTCACTCTTGTATATATGAACAAACACAATGAACAGTTACTTTTACACAAAAAAGGTAAAACGACAATTGTGGTGTGTAAAAAATTACATATCACCAACAAGTTGATGACGATGGTACAAAGAATTTGATGAAGAACAATTTAAGGTCATAACAATAATTTATCTACTTAATATAAATCCAAATTTGTCTTGATGACAACCATAATCACATGTCATCTTGGTAACAACTCTAAGCACAAACACTAATTATATTTTTACTAATTTACCCCTACATTAAAAATAAATAATAATATTAATAATAGGGGTCTTGCTAACCAGCAGAGGCGGAGGCAGCGTATAATGAGGGGGTTCAATTGAACCCCCTGGATTAAAAATAATTGCACTAATATCCCTATTACTTTTATATTTTGAACCCCCTGAAAAAAAACTTTTGCACCCTTGACTCACTCAAATGACCTAAATTTAATTTATTTATTTCATTTACTAATTTTCACTTCTTTCTAAACTTCTTTCTCTCTCTAAGTCTCTCCTCCCAAAAACGTGAAAACTTCTCCTTCTCTTCTCTTGTTCATCGGAAGCAGCGGCGCCGCCGGCACCACCACCATGACTTAACTCTCGTCTTCCTACTCTCTAATCAAGCATTCAACATCATTTAAACATCTATTAAGGTAATCAATTTTAAAATTTTATTTTAGGGTTTTGTAAAATTTTCTTTTCCCCTTTTTTTAATCTACCATTTATAAGATTACAGATTATGTTTGGAACAGTTTTGCTAATTTTCTTATTTGGGGAACAACTTTTTCCATTGTTGTAATTTAATTCTAATGCTACTGAGTTTTTGGGTTTGCTCTGAGTTTTTGGGTTTTTGGGTTTGCTCTCTGTTTAATTTATTTTCTATACTTTCAAGTCTCAACATGTTTAATGTGATAAAATTGGTTTATTTTATAGGATAAATTGAACAAGTTGGAGACTTGAAATCATTGTTGGTACACATTTAGAGAGAAATGTTTGGTTGTCTTTATCAAAAAGCTATTAAAGAAGCTATATAATATTTAAAAAGCTGTATAGGATAAATTGAACATGTTTATAGTATTTAAAGAACCTGGTTTATCTTATAGCATAAATTGAACATGTTTGCTCCCTGTCTAATATAATGTTTGATATTATCTAGGAATCAATTTGAAAAAAATTATAGTTTGTTTATTTAGTGTTCAGTTAAATAATAATAGTTATATAATATTAGTTTTTGTTAGTGATTGTTAGTATTAATACCATTTTGTTAGTGTTTAGAATTATTTTGCCTTATATTTTAGTTGTTTTATTTTTGGCAGCAATATATTGAGTGTAATTTGGAAGAGTTGCCATCAGATCCTGGAAAACGGCCAAAAATGTCAGCATATCATCCGAATGATCAAGAGATAATACGCCGAACATATTTACAAAGAGGACCATGTCAACCTACTCAACACAATTTTCCCCAAAGAAGAATTGGAAATTTAATGAGAAGATTTTGTTCCTCATGGTTTAATGAATTTGGAAATTGGTTAGAGTATAGTATAGATAAAGATGCCGCATTTTGTTTATGTTGTTATCTTTTTAGACCCGATTTTGGAAAGCAGTCGGGTGGTGATACATTTGTAACAGAGGGATTCACAAGTTGGAATAAAAAAGCTAAACTTGCATCACATGTTGGAGGCCCTAATTGCGCTCATAACATTGCTTGGAAGAAATGTGAAGATTTGATGAATCAAAATCAACATATTGAAGTTGTGATATCTAAACAATCTGAACAAACTCGTGACTTGTATCGAAGGCGGTTGACAGCTTCACTTGATTGTCTTCGCTATCTATTGAAGCAAGGGTTGGCTTTTCGTGGTCACGATGAATCAATAGAATCTTATAATCAAGGAAACTTCCTTGAAATGCTTAGATGGTATGCTGACAAAAAAAAAGAAAGTGAGACGAGTTGTATTAGAAAATGCTCCAGAAAATCTAAAAATGACTTCTCCATCAATTCAAAGAGATATCATTAAAGCGGCGGCTTTGGAAACAACCAAAGCAATTATTAATGACCTTGGAGATGAATTGTTTTCTATTCTTGTTGATGAATCCAGGGATATATCTGATAAGGAGCAAATGGCTGTTGTTTTGCGTTATGTTAACAAAGATGGAATTATTGTTGAACGGTTTTTGGGTATTGCTCATGTTAAAACTACAACATCCTTGTCATTGAAAATGGCCATAGATGATTTGTTATGCAAACATGGACTTACTACTTCTAGAATTCGAGGACAAGGTTATGATGGTGCGAGTAACATGCAAGGAAAGATTTCTGGTCTTAAGAGTTTGATATTAAAGGAAAGTCCATGTGCATTTTATGTACATTGTTTTGCTCATCAATTGCAACTTACATTAGTTGCTATTGCTAAAGATCACCTTCAAGTTTGCTCTCTTTTTAGCTTAATATCCACTTTATTAAATGTTGTTGGGGGATCTTGCAAAAGGAATGACATGCTACATGAAAGACAAATGATTAAGGTTCGAGATGCTTTGGAAAATGGAGAAATTGTTAGTGGAAAAGGTTTGAATCAAGAAACTAGCCTCAAGCGACCTGCTGATACTCGTTGGAGTTCTCACTATGCCACTTTGGTGAATTTGATATTGATGTATAGTTCTGTTACAGGTGTTCTTAAAACTTTGAGAGATGATGTGTCCGCTAAAGATGCAAGAGGCGAAGCAAATGGTCTTTTACTTTTAATGGATAATTTTAATTTTGCACTCACTTTGCATTTGATGAAAAATGTCTTAGGTATTTCAAATGAGTTGTCTCAAGCATTGCAAAAGAAAGATCAAGACATCGTCAGTGCCATGAACTTGGTTAACATCACAAAGAAAAGATTACAAAATCTTAGAGATGATGGGTGGGAACCTTTATTGGAAGAGGTATGTTTATTTTGCATTGAACATGATATTGACATTCCGAATATGGATGATATATTCTATAGTGGTATATCAAAGCGTGGAAGTGATTCTCATTCTATCACAATAAGGAATCACTATCGCATTGAATTATTTTATACTGTTGTGGACATGCAGCTTCAAGAACTTAACAATCGTTTTAATGAGACAAATAGTCGATTGCTCATTTGTATGGTTTGTTTGTGTCCAAGTAACTTGTTCTCTACTTTTGACAAGGCAAAATTGATGGAATTTGCAAATTTTTATCCAAGTGAATTTTGTCCGACTAGTTTGGTGATGCTTGATAATCAACTTGAGACTTACATAATTGATATGCGTACGAGTGCTGAATTTGCATCTTTGAAAGGAATAAGTGATCTTTTGAAAAAGTTGGTTGCAACTAAAAGGCATATTGTTTATCCATTACTTTATAAACTTCTGAAGTTAGCATTGATTTTACCTGTCGCCACAGCAACTGTTGAACGATCCTTTTCTGCTATGAAGATTTTGAAGACTAGATTGCGTAACCGAATAGGAGATGAGTGGATGAACAATTGTCTTGTAACTTATATTGAGAAAGATGTGTTCTCTAAAGTTGATAATGAGTTGATTATTCAACGGTTTCAAAACTTGAGACCGCGTAGAGGACAATTATAGAGAATATGTAATTTCTTTGAGTACGATGTAATTTTTTGAATATATAATATTATAATTATTAATTAAATTTTAAAGGTTTGCACCCCCTGAGCGAGGGTCCTGGCTCCGCCACTGCTAACCAGTGCCCTCAGGGCAATGGTTAATCATTTCAAAAAAAGAAAATATTTTATAAAAAATTTAATATTTCAATTTTCGAGGCATTAAATACGCAGATAACCGAGATAAATTTACTATTTTTAAAGTCTTAATTATTGCCCTGAGGGCACTAATTAGCATTTCCCTAATAATAATAATAATAATAATAATAATAATAATAATAATAATAATAATTTAATATCTACTACCACTATTATAAATAATAATTAAAAAAATAAAATACATATACAGTATAAACTCTTTAAATTAATAATGTCAGGACCGGAGAAATTTATTAATTTAGAGAGTTATTAATTTATCGATAAATTAGTAATTATTAATTTAAAGAGTTTTTAAGTAATTATATTGTACTTACTACACAAAAAGGCAAATTAGTCTATGTCTACGTTGCAGCGAACCTCGGGACTCAACGTAAATTAGTAATTAGTGTGTTCATATGCTTTGGAAATAAATAATGACTTTGACCTGAACTTTGAGCTTTAAAGGAAAACATACAACTATTGAATCATATTTCAATAGTGTAATATTTTTTTTTTCAGTTTCTATGAATTATTAATTTATGATTTTTTTGGGACCGAAAATTATAAAGGGATCTCCCGAAAAATTATTATCTTATTATTTTATCGAGTTTTTCAATTTTTTACATTGGCCCAAGTCGGGACCGGACAAATTTATTATTTTAGAGAGTTTATTAATTTACCGAGAATTAATTTAAAGAGTTTCTACTGTATTGATTATTGATAAATATAAAAAATTACACAATACATATTTATTATTGATACATAAATACTATAAAATAAATATTTGTTACTGATTAATATAAATAAATTTATGAGATAAATTTTTTTATTCATGGATATTAAAAAAAATGAGACAAAATATTTACATATACATAAAAATGACGAATATTTGTGATTGAAAATATTTTTTTTTTTAAATAATAAACATGTTTGCCATTATTAATATAAAAAAATCTACAACACAATTTACTTCCAATAAATATGAAAGAATTATGTGACAATTATACTTCGTAATTTTCTTTTATCACAATCTTAAGATTTGACTGAAAAACGAATGTGAATGAAATACATCTAAAAATATATTTTTCAATTCTATAAGTAGTTTTTAATTTTTACTAGAGCGGGGATACAATACTTAGGGTGCTACTAAAAGTGTGCTTGACACTTATAAACCTTTCTGATGCATGCATTGTTAACTGTATACAGCTGCAATCTTGCACTATATAATTTACGACGGACGGAGCAGTTGTTACTTACTAAACTCATAAGAATAAAATTGACTTTGAGAGAATTAAGTGTTGTGAATAGCTTATTTATTATCTATTAATAGCTCTTCAAAAAATTCTTGTGATATTTACTCTATAATTAAATGTTCAATTCAATGTCTTCTATGCAAGACATTCATTTTCCTATGTTGTTTTACATCGAACAGACTCTTTACAAAATAAGGTAACTAACAGGTTATTTGTCTTTGAACGATTTGATTATGATTCAACTTAAAAGTAAAACATTTGATACAAATTTCTCTTCTTGATGCCAATATTTACAAGTTAGCAAAGAATATTTACATGAAAATAAGAAACACCAATGAAGGCTCAAACAGAAGGGCTAGATCTAAGAACGTGGGTTGGTCGTGGCTACCTCCATGGTGAACGCCATGGTGGTCGCCACGAGTACAATGAAATTTATTTCTCTCATTTTTGTATGTTTTTCTTCGTTTCTCTGCGATCGACTTTTAATTTGTAAATTTCCTGAAACATAAATAGAATACCAACATAACAGTGGAAATATAAAATAAATGATCAATAAACATGCATAAATTGAGTCAAATATATGGTGTAATTTAGTGTCATCAAACTCTCCTACACTTAAACCTTTTTTTGTCCTAAAGCAAGTTGCTATCATAGAATCCAGATTAGTGAACAACATTTGCGTGCGGATACTCATTGTAGGCTATTTGTATCGACACACACTACTTATATACTATTGACATCGTAAGAACACATAATCGCATATTTAGCGATCATAAGCCTCTCTCTTATACAAACCAATTTGAATCATGTTTATTATGTCTAAGTCTAACTTTCTCACCCCTTTTCCTCACCTTTTTCATCCTCGTGCAATCATATTAAGTTTGTTATTCGTACATACTCATAGCAAGGCGACCGGTTAGTGACTATGAACTTTTTGCTCGGGGTTCTGGAACTTTAAACGGTGTAACCCTTTTGCTTACTCTATCGTAGTTACGGGAGATCAGACTGTAATCCACCCTACCAAGTTCAGTACCAGAAACCACTGAACCAGCAATAACAACGAGTTTCTCTATAATTTTTGCAGGTTTCACAACCGTTGGGTTAAGTGACCCTGTGAAGGTCACCCAACTTAGGGGCTCATTTACCTATTTTAAATTTATCATAGTAAATAAAAGTTTAGGATCATTCACTTATATTCATCGGCTTCCTTACGTAAAGTATGCTTAAGTCGGAGCTGACTGCAAGTAAAACTACCTAAGTGTGACTAAGGGGGTAAGAATTTAAGGCTAAAACATAATAAGTATTCAAATCAATCTTCGTATTCAGGAGACTATTGTGTTAACACGGTACCAATTTTACGAAGTTTTCCAAATCTCTGCAATGTATACGATTTTCAAAAAATTTGTTATGACTCAAAAAAGTGGAGAATGTCAATAAACAACATAAAATACACATGCAAAGACTTGACAATACATGCAATGACTTGATAAAAATATAATGCAATATCCCAGGATGATCTTACTATCCCTTTCAAACACTTGACAATACATGGGAAGATTATTTACTTTACCCAAAATATTACATTGTTTACACATAATATTAAAATTAAAATTAAAATTAAATTCCCTAGAGATCTAGATAAAAATCAAATTCCCTAAGGATTTAGATTTTAGATCTTCGATCTATTGAATCTTGGGGAAGATCAAACGTTGGGTGCGAGATTATTCTATCGGATCTTGCATGCATTTTGTTTCTGATGAAAAAAATTAAGAAAATTAAAATCAAATTTTCAAATATATGATTTTCGGCTCAAATAAATATTTAAGAAAATAAACCTTGAACCCAAATAGTTCTCTACTCTAGCAATCCATCATAGAAAATTTTTTTAAGCGTCTTTGGATATATCTCAGTATTTTTTACAGGTCAAGAAGATTTAATACGGAACAAGTTTTATATCTCCAGCTGTATACAAGTTGTCAAAATTAGATGATAAGACAGTTTATGAAACTTGATATTTGTGTTCCAAGATTTAAGGAGATTTATCTGCACAATTGGTGCATCACTCAGCTTTTGGATCAAGAAATATCTGAATGCAGATTTCGAAGCCCATGGACAACAGAGGTGTATTTAAAGAGAAGTCCTGACCTAATGTAATTTGAACTTTTTATATTTTTTAAATTAGGGGAGGCTTAGAGTTGCAAGTTTGAGAGTCTTTTGTGTAGTTTTATGTCACCCTTTTATCTTCTGATACTTGTGGTAGACAAAATATTCTCACCTAGAAGTCTTTATGTTATGATTTGAGTATTGTTCTCACTCTTGAAGCTTTATTTTGGAAGAACAGTCTTCTTGTTAGATTTTTCTTGATGTAGTCACTGGGATTGAGACTGTTAGATATCACTGAGGTGATTTAGGAAGTGGGATGATGATTTCTCATATCTAGATGTTGATTTCTAGGTAAAAGTTGCACATGATAGTGATTAAGTGAGAAGTTGTAAACTTAGACTGTTTAGCTTTGAATTGATACAATCAGTAGTGGAGATTTCCTTCCTAGCTTGGTAGCCTCCAGATTAGGTGTTGTTGCACTGAAATTTGTTAACAATTCTTTGTGTTGTTTATCATTCTGCAATCTTAATTAAGTATCAATTTTGAGTCTGGTGAATCTATTCAGTTTGAAGACAGATGTTGTAAAGACATCGGTGTTAACATATTTTGCCTTTACCAAAAATTTCAATTGCGCAGGCACCCTGATCCATTAGGTGAGCTTCGGGGAGTATTTTAAAAGTTCAATTATTTATTGTATACATTATTAAATTTTTAACATGTGCAATATTTGATTCGCTAAATATTAATATTAATGTTAGTTGTTTATTTATTTTAGTTGGAAGTTTTTTGAAGATTTGAATTTTATTATAAAAAAAAATCTATGACATGCATATTTTGTAACTTTGTTGATACTTTGTAATTAATAATGAGATTATAATTTTATTAGTTTTTTTTAGTGCGTTGTTTAATTATTTAAATTCAAATAGATTATATTCTTTTTGTTTAATGAATTTTTTGGTGACTAATAAGATTTATTTATAGTAGTGTTGGTGCTATTTTATTAAAAAAATAATAGATTATTATAAGGAGTTTATGTTAGAACTTAGAGTAATTGTTGAATTTGGATGTAAAATTGGGTGGAAGAATGTTGTTAGTTGGAATGCATAATGATGTAGTGGTGGTAGTAGTGAGTATTCATTAATTGGAGATTATTTTGAAGGTAACAGTATGAAATGAAACAATAAACAGACGGATGAGAATGAGATATGTAAGGGAACTTAGCCAGAGCCACAAAAGTGTTATCTTGATGATGATGGTTTGCATAAAATATATTAATAACAAACGATACAAAAAATAAACAACTGAGTCGTTGTAGTATAGTGGTAAGTATTCCCGCCTGTCACGCGGGTGACCCGGGTTCGATCCCCGGCAACGGCGAATTTTTTCATTTTATTTGTGTTTTGCGTCAAAACGACGTCGTTTAGCGTTTTTTTTTCCGTTTTTGAATTCATTCCTAAACACGACGTCGTTTAACTGTTAGCTCTTTTGCTTTTTCTTTCTGGATCGTGGGCTCTCTCTCATTATTTGGGCTGCTCTTGTTTTTTTCCAAACAGAAAATTACAATTATTATTACTCTAATGTCACAATTATATATTTACAGTACACTCTCTTAATAATTCATTTATACCAAAATATATTCATAATTAATTTTTATTTCAATTATTAAAATACTAATTGTTAACTATTTTTTAGTTTAAATCATTTTTTGTTTTCTATTAAATTCAAACCTTCTTAATTTACTTCATATTTTTCAAAATATAACTATATTAAATCATAAAAATAGATCACAAATGATAAAATATAAAATTAACACTATTATCAAATATATTCAGATAGATTGAATCCATCTAGTATTTGCAACATCTAAATCTCTCTTGATCCTTGAATGCCTAACTATAATATTAAGATCCATTCTAATATTTAACATTCTATTTCAGATAATCAACCTAATATATAATATTATATCTCAATTCTATATTATAATAATAACTTTAAATATGCAAAAAAAAATTATATACGTTGATTATCATAAATCACTATAAAAGATTTAAAAAAATAATAAATTAATAGTCACCAATACAAAAATATAATATGATAATAGTTTTACAAAATTACAATTCTTATTTCTTTAAGTACACCAACCTATATTGCTATAGATTATTTTCAAAATAGAAATATTGTCCCATATAGATTCAATTTAGGAACATTGAGAGTATCAACGAATTGATGAGATCCATATTCTAACATTTTTTTCCTTCTATTAATTTAAGTCGAATCTACTTTATTTTACGCAATCCAAATCTTACTTTATTAGCCTTAGATAAACACCTTAAGGATAGAAAATGATAGATTGATGACCAGGTCTCTGTGGGTTCAACACTCTTTATATTACTCTGATACGATCCGTATACTTGTAAAAAGCACCGATTAAGTTTTTGGCGCGATTTTCGGGGACCAATTGCGTCAAATTTCAAAATCCTGTTGTTACACAGTCTAGACTAAGGCAACCCTTTCTTATGGTAGATGCGAAGATCTCGCAGTACCAGAGCTTTAGTAGATTCAATACCTGAACCAGAAAGATACGTACGAGCACGAAACTTGCTCCGAAAAATTAAGAAAGCAATGGCAGAAGACCAAGATCGTAAGCGCCTTAAGGATTTTGCCTTGCCCTCCAATGAAGAACCTCATACTAGTATTGTGAATCCTACTATAACAATTCATAATTTTGAATTTAATCCCGTTTTGTTGTAAATCGTATAACAAAACAAATTCTCTGGCTTAGCGAAAGAGAACCCGAACCAACACTTGAAAGTGTTTGTACAACTGGCCGAAACATTGAAATCTAATGGTGTTGCACCTGAGGCAATATGATTACTTTTATTTCCTTTTCCGCTCAGAGATAGAGCTAGATCATGGTTAGTTTCCCTTCCTGACAATTCTATTACCACTTGGAATGACCTGAAGAAAGTATTCCTTGCTAGATACTTTCCACTAAGTAAGAATGTTGTCCTTATGAACCAAATAACTAGATTCATTCAACAAGATAATGAATCTCTTTACGACATTTGGGGAAAGATACAAAGATTTACTAAGAGCAGGCCCACACCATGGGTTGGAACAATGGTTAATCATCCATACCTTTTATAACAGACTTCTCTATAACACTAAAATGACCATAGATGTTGCCGCTGGCGGTGCACTGATGAATAAACCATACCCCTACGCATGTGCTCTCATAGAGGACATGGCACAAAACCATTACCAATGGGGAGCTGAGCGAGCATCAGTAGAGAAGAAAGAAACGAAAGGAGGCATATACGAATTTAATGGTCTAGACTCTAGACCGTATGAACGCAAAAATGGATGCCCTAGTTCAAAGAGTCGAAAGTTTAGTTATTAACCCTATAACTACCATAGCTGCCATTCGGCCCGGATTCGAAATTTGTGGAACACCTGGAAATAGGCCAGGCCGATAACAGGGGCCTACAGGCTAGCCTATATAGGCTCAGGCCAGGCCACACATTATTTTTAAATAGAAAAGGCCTAGGCTTTTTTATAAGCCTATTTAGTTAAAAAGGCTAGGCCTCAGGCCCTAAAAGAAGCCTTTTAAGCCTATCAGGCCGGCCTATTTAAATAAATATGAATACTTTTTTATTATCATTATGTTATGTTTTATACTTTGAATTAAAATACATAAATAAAATTTGGTTATCTTGAAGAACTTGTAAAAATAAGATGAAAACATTTGATGAACATTGTTTTCATAAGTTTTCTTAAACAAATAGTCTTGTAAAAATTATGCTAAGAGGTAAGTTAAAATAAGTCAATGCAAACAAATTTTTAGTCTCTTGATCTTTTAGTTAGTTAGTCTATTTAAACATTATCTTAATTGCTTATATACATATGTCTAAAACAAATAGGCTTTTATATAGGCTAATAGGCTAACCAGGCCTTCGAAAAGGCCAGACTCAGGCCTAAAAAATAAGCCTACGACAGGCCACAGGCCAGGCTTAGGCTTCAGTTTTTTTGACAGGCCAGGCTTAGGCTTGGCAAAGCCTAGCTCGGCCCAGCCTATTTCCACCCCTAGACATATCACTGCCGATTGTAGCCTTGTACCAAAACTTATCATAGATCGGGTCTACTATGCCCAAGGAAATCTCTATTCAAACACAGATAACCCAGGATGGAGAAATCATCTAAACTTCTCTTACAAGAACAATAACTCTAAGTTTCCTCAAAACACTGCACCTTAGAGACCACAAGAGCACCAAAACCAAAGACACACTCAACCTACCCAAGCTGCACCTCAAAAGTCTAATCTAGAAATAATAGTGGAAAATTTCGTTATAACAAAACAAATTCTCTAGCTTAGCGAAAGAGAACCCTAACCAACACTTGAAAGTGTTTGTCCAACTGGCCGATACATTGAAATTTAATGGTGTTGCACCTGAGGCAATATGATTACTTTTATTTCCTTTTCCGCTCAAAGATAGAGCTAGATCATGGTTAGTTTCCCTTCCAGACAATTCTATTACCACTTGGAATGACCTGAAGAAAGTATTCCTTGCTAGATAAATTCCACCAAGTAAGAATGCTGTCCTTATGAACCAAATAACTAGATTCATTCAACAAGATAATGAATCTCTTTACGACACTTGGGGAAAGATACAAAGATTTACTAAGAGCATGCCCACACCATGGGTTGGAACAATGGTTAATCATCCATACCTTTTATTTGTGGGACACCTAGACATATCACTGCCGATTGTAGCCTTATAGCAGAACTTATCATAGATCGGGTCTACTATGCCCAAGGAAATATCTATTCAAACACAGATAACCCAGGATGGAGAAATCATCTAAACTTCTCTTATAAGAACAATAACTCTAAGTTTCCTCAAAACACTGCACCTTAGAGACCACAAGGGCGCCAAAACCAAAGACACACTCAACCTAACCAAGCTGCACCTCAAAACTCCAATCTAGAAATGATAGTGGAAAATTTCGTTACCACTCAAACTCAGTAGAATAAAGAATTCATGAATCAAAATGTTCACGTACATGAGTTGATCACTCAATTAGGAAACAAAGTCGATTCTATGGTAACCCACAACAAGATGTTGGAAACCCAAATTTTCTAAGTAGCACAACAACAAGCTGCCCAAGCCAAACCTAGAGGATCATTCCCTAGACAACCATAACCTAACCCTAAAATCCATGCTAACGTTATTGCATTACGAAGCAAAACCGCTTACGATGGCCCTATAAACCCTAGGTTGAATAACAATAAGCCAGAGCCACACAAAGAACTAGTTGTAACTGCAAGTGGAGAACAAGTAGTAGAGAAACTTGTAGAACCAGAGAAACAAAGAGAAGAAGGGACTAAATACAAAGAAAAGGCGAATGATCAAGCATATGTACCACCCCCGCTGATAAACCCCTATTCCTTATCCTCAAAGTCTTAAGAAAACCAAGCAATATAACCAATATAAGAAGTTTGTGAAGGTGATTGAAAATTTGCATGTTGAAATACCCTTCACTAAATCCATTACACAAATACAATCATATGCTAAATTCTTGAAGGACATCTTAACAAACAAACGCAAGCTGATGATCCTAAACCCTTAGAATACAATGCAATTACTAAGAAGAGATTAGCAAAAAAAATAGAAAGACCCTGGAATTTTTTCTATACCATGTATTTCGAAAATCATGTTATTGATTACGCACTCCTTGATTAAGGAGAAAATGTGTGTTTGATGCCTTTATCTGTGCGTAATAGGTTAGAACTAGGAGATATGCAACCAACTAGGATGTTTCTCCCATTGGCCGACCGGTCAGTCAAATACCTCATAGGTATACTTGAAGATATTCCAATTAGGATTGGTCAACTTAATATCCCAACAGACTTTGTAGTTATGGATATTAAAGAAGACAACGACATCCCTACCCTCTTAGGTAGACTCTTCTTATCAACTGATGGAGCCATGATAGATGTCACGAGATGAAAAATGACATTCGAAGTAGGTGGTGAGGAAGTCGAATTTTTCCTATCCAAATTTCTAAGAGCGCCATCTATAGATGACTCATGTTGCACCATCGATATCATCGATGAATGCATAAGAGAATGGGATACAGAAACACCTACCGAAACAATTAAACTTCCTTTGACCCCGATAATGGAAGATGATGGGATTAAAGCATACACACCTTATATTGATGATAACCTTCATAAATGTTTGTTCCTCACCCTGATCACATGCCTAGACCTAAGAAACCCTCTGTCATACCCCAAAATTTTCCCATTTCATTTCTCTTTTCAAGCTCATACCAAAGCTCAAGACTCAAAGACACACTCTCCTAGACAAGGGCTCAATGAACTAGGGTTTTGACTTCCCTGAAGAAAATCAATGAATCAAAGTCTCCAATGGATCTCATATGGCTTATTATGTTTAAAATTATCTCTATGGAAAAGTACAAGCTTCAATTCAAAGGATTGCTCAGTCAATTGTTCAAAAAATCAACAGTCGACTATTTTGACCTAAAAGTCAACTGTGGTCAAAGTACAGTCAAAATTCCTGATTTTTGGTCAACATCCTTATTTTGAAGTATCATTCATCATTTGATCAAGGATTGATCATGATTCATCAAGGAAAGTTTAGAAAACAACAAAACCTAAAAGTTTCTAAATTAGGGTTTCATAGGAGAAAGTCAACTGAACTTTGACCAGCCATAACTTTCACATGGAACATCAGAAATTTCCCATCCAACGCTCATTTAGAGGGAAATTGAATTCTCTACAACTTTGTCTCTCACAAGCCAAGTCTAAAAATGCTTCATTTGAGAGATATGGATCAAAAGATTATATGTCCTTTTTGAAAGTCAACCAAAAGCAGTTTTTTTGTCAAAACCCATATCATCAAGATAAATTCTTCAAATGGAAAAAAGATTCCAAACTTGCTTGTAAATGACATCTTGAGGTTTCCAAAAAGTCCTAGAAATCTTCCATATCTTAAAAATTGAGAGAGATATGCCTTGTCAAAGTTGGACAATTTTAAAGGGAAAATGTGAAATAAAAGGCCTCAAAATGGATTTCTTTGCAAAGAGGTCCAACTTTTTATGATCCAATCTTGATCCTCAAGTTATCCAAGACTCCAAACCTAATTCCCACGAATTTTTGAATTTTTATTTGATTTTATATAAATTTTTGATCATTTATAAGTGATAATTAATTTATATAAATCATGGAAAATCAAATATTTTGTTAAAGACCTCTTTCCAATCAAATTCAATCTACATTTACACCAAAATACCAATATAATTTCGTGCAAGCAAGATTGGTGCAAGAAAGATTGAGATTGGCCAAAATTAGAAACATTATGAATCTTTTTCCAATGAACTTTCAATTCAAGATTCAAAAGGATTTGATTGAGTTTTGTTACCCTAATTCAATCCACTATAAGTACACAACCAATTGCAAACCCCAAGGGAACGAATTCTGCAGTCAAAAAGCACATTCAAGCTTGCAAGAAAACTCAAGAAATTTCCAATTCGGTTTTGGAATTTGAGAGAGATTCAGGGAGATTCAAAGGTTCCAACACATTCCTTGTAGTTCACTGAACCTGTGTGGATCATTACGTGACATCAACATCTCTAGAAATATCTCCCACAGGCCACGATATGTCGCGACTTTCTCAACTTCGATTGCATCAATTCATGCATTGTTTACAAAATTTGTTCGCGTATTCTTGTTTATGATAATGTACTAAAGCTATCTGGACGTTTAATTGGGTTTCTGTATGCATCTATGACAATTGCCATGTTAGGGTTCGCAAGTTTTGAATTAGGGCTTTCTGATTTGGTACAAATTAGACCTTGAGACAGGTACCATTAGATTCGTGTGACTGAGACGAATCCTTTCATGGCCTCGCGCCAAATTTTTATTGCGTTTTTCTAGTATTCGTTGAGCACAGGTATAAAAAGTCCAAGGTTTTCATAGCGCTCTGTAAAAGAACGCTGTAAAAAGCATGTTTCATGTTTCTCAAGGAAGAAGACGATGACGCGTCCTCCTCCCATTATGCCAATCGCGCGCGGTTTTAAGTTTTAAACCCAGGCTGCTTCAGTGCTCCGCACGTGCGTGCATACGGTGCATCCTCTTTTTCCCAGTCGTATGATCATATGCCAAATAGATCTAACGCCTCTGGATCCGCAGGCGTATGGTGGACCTCATGGCCATACCACACTGAATCCAAGCTGAGTTTTTTTTTCTAATTTTTTTTATATTTTATTTTAATTACATAATTGTTTTTTTTACCTATTTTCTTTTTACTTTTTTATTTTAATTATTTATTTATTTTTATTTATTCAATCATCTAGTTTTTTTATATAAAGTTTTATAATTATTTATTTTTATCGAAAGCTCGATCTTTTTACGATTTTATTAATAATTGTTGTTTTTTCATTTAAAATTCAATATTATTTTCAAATAAATTTTTATCGATTAAATAATTAGGGTTCCATCCAATAATTATTTAATTGATAAATTGATTCGAACTCTCGACTTTTCCCTTAACCTTTGGTATTATTTAAATTATTAGTTTTTTTATTTAATCTTATGGTTTCTAACCCTGATTTATCCCGATGAATCAGGGTTGTAGATCAGTTAATGCACTAACATTTCTCTACTTCATGCCAAATTTTCAGGGTTAATCAAAAATCCTTCAGCCACGTGCCATACCAAATCGAAAAGCTAAGTTTCTATTTTTTTATTTAATTTCAAATCATTTATTTTTCTTTTTATTTTGGCCTTTCGAATTAAAATAGGGTTTGCTTCAATCGCGAATGAATTTGTAATGCACTCACTCTTTTTATTTTTCATTCATTAATTTTCAGGGTTGGCCAACCGATTAAAGCTCAAACCTTCGGTAACCCTAAACTTATCCTCATTTAAATTCTAACCCTGATATTATTACTTGTGGTTAACCTATTAGTTTTCTGGTTTATCTTATGGCTTTTTCCCCCTCCCCATGGTGATATATTTTGTAACTGCTCCTGGTTTGTATTGTTTGGCCTTGAAGGCACTTAAACTATGATGCTATTACATTATTATTGATTATTACTGCGTGGTTAGTAATTCTAGGGAGTGCAACTCTGAACACAATTAGAATAACTAATTTACAAGATAATATATCTGAATCAACCACGTGATTGTGCACCCACACACCTTTTATGGTAATCCCTCTTGTTGCCTGTTGCCTTGTTGCTTTTTTTACAGAATAGTCAAGTCCCTCGGATTCCGAGGATGCCTCAGCAAATGTTGCCCTCAGTTCATTCTCATCATAAAAGATCATAAGTCCCTTCGATGCTGCCTTCGGTTATATGATCTCGTCCCTTAAAGTTACCTATGATATGATGTGATAGTCCCTTTCGATTGCTGAGGCGTCCTCTTTGGTTTCCTAAAATGACTATTCTATCCTTCCCTTAGACTACCTGCCCTCTTTATGGCAGGGACAGTCTTATGGCGAACGATAACTTCGACGACCCTTCAACCTCCAAATAAAAGGACTTCCTACCCTCCTATGGTATGGATAACCCTGAAAGGCTAAAAGAACTTTTTATAATTTTAAGGTAATTACCTCTTAATTGCTTGCTCTGGTTTAAAATCTTTTTCTTACTCTTTATCAAAAACCTTCAAAAAGGCTACGCTTATTTACAAGCTAAAGTCCTTATTCAAATCTTTTTCTTTATTCACTGCAAACCTTTTCAAACATTTCAAAGTGAGCTAAGAAATTAAGATCCCATGGAAAACCATGGATGCAAAGGGTGCTTTACACCTTCCCTTTATATAAATTACCCCCCGAACTCAAAATTTCTTTTAAAGGTTTTTTTCTGTTCTTTTAGCCTTTCTTTAAATTGGATAAAATAAAAGTCGGTGGCGACTCTTGCTTACCGCAACATTTCTTTAAAGTCAGTTCACCGTATTACAGAACTGGCGACTCTGCTGGAGATTTTTCGAATAAAAGAAGGGTTACCTTAAAAGTTTAGGATTCACTTAAATGTTTTTAATTGTTTGATTTGTTTGTTTTATCTTTAAAGATTGTTTTGGGTATTCTGTTGTGTGAAAGATCCTAACCCGGATCTGAGTACCTTAGGTAAATGGCATGAGATCAAGGGGACTGCACAACATATACTGATGTGGTTGATATGATGACCATCGTTAGTGTGACACATTGGTTTGTCCTGGTGTTCCTTGGGATCCGACTTGAGGAAATGCTTGGCTGCCGCGTGGTGTCATTAAGCACTAATTTGCCCTTAGAACCCTAGTTGAACTTGACTTTGGCCTATTAGAAAGTAGCGAGATGGCTGGCTTTGGTTCCGACCGAAGTTGTTTGATACTCGAAGCTACACTCATATGGACTGGACTTTCAGGACATTTTCGGTCGGTGATTCGATTGCTGAACTGAGATAAGCGCCTTAGAGAAAGGTCAATGATATGAGCTCCCTAGAACCCGATATTTATATAGGACAGGTTGAAACCAACTAAACTTCAGGGGAGGGTATGCACCTCTGGACTACATGCAAGCCTAATCCTAAGGCAATTGTGTGACTTGTTTGTGTTTGTTATCTACCTGACATCATAACATCATAAGCATCATGGCATCATGACATCATTTTACTAACCGTTTCGAGGACCAATGAATTCATCTTTGTTCTATTTTGTAGGTCATGGAGACTAGAAACACCATTCGAGTTAACTTTGTGAAAATACCTTCCGAGCTGAAAGAGTTGGTATTAGAAATTCTTGGAGGTTCCCGCTTCACTGAAAGACATGGTCTCTTACCCAGTTTGGTTACATCAGGTTTCGAAGAAGAGATGATGAGTGTACTGTTTCAATTCTTTGACCCCGAGCACCATTGTTTTACTTTCCTGGATTATCAGCTAGTACCTACTATGGAAGAATTTTCTGACATGCTTGGCCTCCCTATTCGAGATCAGATTTCGTTCACTGGTTTGGAAGAAACTCCGAAAATGGAAGTCATTGTTGCTGCTCTACATCTTAAGAAATCAGAAATTGAAGGTCATTGGGAAACGAGAAGTGCAGTCAAGGGTTTCCTCGCTAAGTTCTTATTCGGAAAAGCTCGTATGTTTTTGAAGACCATGAGTTATCAAGCTTTCGAAGACATATTAGCTTTACTCATTTATGGTTTAGTGCTATTTTCTAATCCTGATCAGTTTATAGATGTGCACGCCGTAAAGATATTTCTGACACACAACCCAGTGCCTACTTTGCTTGGAGACATCCTACACTCTCTTCACACTCATACTATGAAGAAACGAGGGACTCTTATGTGTTGCATACCTTTGCTATCTAAGTGGTTTATTTCGCACTTTCCTCGCTCAGTAATGAGGAATGACCAAGGGCTGAAATGGCATAAGAGGGTAATGTCGCTTTCTCATTCTGATATCCGCTGGCTTTCCTTATCCAAGGAAAATGTTACTATCATCGACCGCTGTGGACAATATCCTAATGTGCCTTTACTTGGCATAACAGGGAGTATTACTTATAATCCTTGCTTGGCCCTACGTCAGTTTGGTTACGCTCGAAGAGATGGTCCTCATCAGATGCTTATACAAGGGGTTGTGTTTGAATATGAAGATGATGCTCAAGGTCACCGCCGAAAAAAATTATTAACTATCTCTATATATCCTTTTAATTACATAATCATTTACGAAAAATAAAATTGCAAAATAAACTTTTGTTGTAAGTTATATTCGATTTAGTTGTAAGTTACTAAACTTTGAATAACATTTTAAAGTTATGTAATAATAGAGTATTTGATTTATTATAAGATATAACAATTAATTTATTTTGTTTAATGGATGATAGTAAATATGCGGGTTAATCTTTAAAAAAATCATAAAAGTATATTTAAGAGTAAAAATATCACTATCTAGTAAAAATAAATTAAGATAGCTTCGCTAAAAAACTAATAAATTTTAGTATCTTAAATGCCTATAAATTGAGGAAAAAACTCTTTAAAGTTTCATTTTAAATTTTAAAATCTTTGTTTCTTTAATTTAATTATTGAAATGAAAATAATTAATTTATTAAGATGATTAACCTCTATTAAATAATAGTTTTCAATACCCCGTGAAATAAACAATTCATTAACCATGTCACGACATATCTCTTCCACTATAATAAACAAACAAAAAATATGAAAATTTGAATGGAGTTACTTGATTAACATAGGAACACCGAAGAAAAAATCAATATAGTAAGATATAATATGAATTTAAAAAGGAGGAAACTTACCTACAATTTGTTAGATGTGGTTTATACAATTTGTCAATGAAAATATGACAAGTATACTTTAATATCATTTAAGGAGTGAAAATAGGAGAAAATTGCATATGTGTAAGAGAAAATTATACACTTGTCATATTTTCATTGAAAAATACTAGTAGTACAAACCACACCTAATAAACTGTATCTAAGTATTCTCCTTAAAAAAAATATCTGGAGAACATATGATTTAAAACTTTTTTTTGGACTTCACATTGAATTAAAAAATTTCTTAGGTTTTGTAAATTATAGACTAAACTCTACAAGAATAATTAAAATTTAGATTGATATACTCTTATATGTATTATGAATTTTTGAAACAGTTAATAATCATGATTTTGTCATTTTTGTGTTCTTGAGCTCATGAAAGTTCTTGAATAGATTTTTTGAAAATCTTAATTAAATGTGTTTTCATGCTGTTAATGATTGATCTAGAGATTTATAGATATATAAGATGAACTTGAAAATCTGGATTAAGATGTAGAAGATGAAGATTAAAGACTTTGATCTATGAGGTACACAGAAGAGGATACACAATAATGGTGTGCGCCATATAATCCTACGCGACATTGATTAAGTCAATACTAGAAAATTTAAAGTCAACACTGTTTTCTGATTGGCCAAATTTAGGACTTCACCAAATAAGTTAATTTGATGACTTCACCTTAGAATTTTCATTTTTTTAATGCTAACTAGCTTGGACTATTTAGCTCAATGGGTTTTTTTTTTTTAAAATGTCCAAGTCTTTCTCTATTTCAAAAATGTTCAATCTAACTAACCTAGTCTTGACGCAGGCTAACTTGTATACGCATATCGATCGGTATGATATATTCTCACTCTTGTATATATGAACAAACACAATGAAAAGTTACTTTTACACAAAAAAGGTAAAACGACAATTGTGGTGTGTAAAAAATTACATATCACCAACACGTTGATGACGATGGTACAAAGAATTCGATGAAGAACAATTTAAGGTCATAACAATCATTTATCTACTTAATATAAATCCAAACTTGTCTTGATGACAACCATATTCACATGTCATCTTGGTAACAACTCTAAGCACAAACACTAATTATATTTTTACTAATTTACCCCTACATTAAAAATAAATAATAATATTAATAATAAGGGTCTTGCTAACCAGTGCCTTAAGGCCAATGTTAATCATTCCAAAAAAAGAAAATATTTTATAGAAAATTTAATATTTCAATTTTCGAGGCATTAAATACGTAGATTACCGAGATAAATTTACAATTTTTAAAGTCTTAACCATTGCCCTGAGGGCACTAATTAGCATTTCTCTAATAATAATAATAATAATAATAATAATAATAATAATAATAATAATAATAATAATAATAATAATAATAATTTAATATCTAACTACCATTATTATAAATAATAATTAAAAAAATATAATACATATATTGATTATTGATAAATATAAAAAATTACATGATACATATTTATTATTGATATATAAATACTATAAAATAAATATTTGTTACTGATTAATATAAATAAATTTATGAGATAAATTTTTTTATTCATGGATATTAAAAAGAAATGAGACAAAATATTTACATATACATAAAAATGACGAATATTTGTGATTGAAAATATTTTTAAAAAAAATAATAAACACGTTTGCCATTATTAATATAAAAAAATCTACAACACAATTTACTTCCAAGAAATATGAAATAATTATGTGACAATTATACTTCGTCATTTTCTTTGATCAAAATCTTAAGATTTGACTGAAAAACGAATGTGAATGAAATACATCTAAAAATATATTTTTCAATTCTATAAGTAGTTTTTAATTTTTACTAGAGCAGGGATACAATACTTAGGGTGCTACTAAAAGTGTGCTTGACACATATAAACCTTTCTGATGAATGCATTGTTAACTGTATACAACTGCAATCTTGCACTATATAATTTACGACGGACGTAGCAGTTGTTACTTACTAAACTCATTAGAATAAAATTGACTTTGAGAGAATTAAGTGTTGTGAATAGCTTATTTATTATCTATAAGTAGCTCTTCCCAAAATTCTTGTGATATTTACTCTATAATTAAATGTTCAATTCAATGTCTTCTATGCAAGACATTCATTTTCCTATGTTGTTTTACGGTGAACAGACCTTTTAGAAAATAAGGTAGCTAACAGGTTATTTGTCTTTGAACGATGTGATTATGATTCAACTCAAAAGTAAAACATTTGATACAAATTTCTCTTCTTGATGCCAATATTTACAAGTTAGCAAAGAATATTTACATGAAAATAAGAAACACCAATGAAGGCTCAAACAGAAGGGCTAGATCTGAGAACGTGGGTTGGTCGTGGCTACCTCCATGGTGAACGCCATGGTGGTCGCCACGAGTACAATGTGCTTTATTTCTCTCATTTTTGTATGTTTTGCTTCGTTTCTCTGCGATCGACTTTTAATTTGTAAATTTCCTGAAACATAAATAGAATACCAACATAACAGTGGAAATATAAAATAAATAATCAATAAATATGCATAAATCGAGTCAAATATATGGTCTAATTTAGTGTTATCCAACTCTCCTACACTTAAACCTTTTTTTGTCCTAAAGTAAGTTGCTATCATAGAATCAAGATTAGTGAACAACATTTGCATGCGGATACTCATTGTAGGCTATTTGTATCGACACGCACTACTTACATACTATTGACATCTTAAGAACACATAATCGCATATTTAGAGATCATAAGCCTCTCTCTTATACAAATCAAATTGAATCATAATTATTATGTCTAAGTTTAATTTTCTCACCCCTTTTCCTCACCTTTTTCATCCTCATGCAATCATATTAAGTTTGTTATTCGTACATACTCATAGCAAGGCAACCAATTAGTGACTATGATCTTTTTGCTCGGGGTTCTGGCACTTTAAACGGTGTAACCCTTTTGTTTACTCTATCGTAGTTACAGGAGATCAGACTGTAATCCACCCTACCAAGTTCAGTACCAGAAAGGCAGAAACCACTGAACCAGCGTAAATAACAACGAGTTTCTCTATAATTTTTGCAGGTTTCACAACTGTTGGGTTAAGTGACCCTGTGAAGGTCACCCAACTTAGGGGCTCATTTACCTATTTTAAATTTATCATAGTAAATAAAAGTTTAGGATCATTCACTTATATTCATCGGCTTCCTTACGTAAAGTATGCTTAAGTCGGAGCTGACTGCAAGTAAAACTACCTAAGTGTGACTAAGGGGGTAAGAATTTAAGGCTAAAACATAATAAGTATTCAAATCAATCTTCGTATTCAGGAGACTATTGTGTTAACACGGTACCAATTTTACGAAGTTTTCCAAATCTCTGCAATGTATACGATTTTCAAAAAATTTGTTATGACTCAAAAAAGTGGAGAATGTCAATAAACAACATAAAATACACATGCAAAGACTTGACAATACATGCAATGACTTGATAAAAATATAATGCAATATCCCAGGATGATCTTACTATCCCTTTCAAACACTTGACAATACATGGGAAGATTATTTACTTTACCCAAAATATTACATTGTTTACACATAATATTAAAATTAAAATTAAAATTAAATTCCCTAGAGATCTAGATAAAAATCAAATTCCCTAAGGATTTAGATTTTAGATCTTCGATCTATTGAATCTTGGGGAAGATCAAACGTTGGGTGCGAGATTATTCTATCGGATCTTGCATGCATTTTGTTTCTGATGAAAAAAATTAAGAAAATTAAAATCAAATTTTCAAATATATGATTTTCGGCTCAAATAAATATTTAAGAAAATAAACCTTGAACCCAAATAGTTCTCTACTCTAGCAATCCATCATAGAAAATTTTTTTAAGCGTCTTTGGATATATCTCAGTATTTTTTACAGGTCAAGAAGATTTAATACGGAACAAGTTTTATATCTCCAGCTGTATACAAGTTGTCAAAATTAGATGATAAGACAGTTTATGAAACTTGATATTTGTGTTCCAAGATTTAAGGAGATTTATCTGCACAATTGGTGCATCACTCAGCTTTTGGATCAAGAAATATCTGAATGCAGATTTCGAAGCCCATGGACAACAGAGGTGTATTTAAAGAGAAGTCCTGACCTAATGTAATTTGAACTTTTTATATTTTTTAAATTAGGGGAGGCTTAGAGTTGCAAGTTTGAGAGTCTTTTGTGTAGTTTTATGTCACCCTTTTATCTTCTGATACTTGTGGTAGACAAAATATTCTCACCTAGAAGTCTTTATGTTATGATTTGAGTATTGTTCTCACTCTTGAAGCTTTATTTTGGAAGAACAGTCTTCTTGTTAGATTTTTCTTGATGTAGTCACTGGGATTGAGACTGTTAGATATCACTGAGGTGATTTAGGAAGTGGGATGATGATTTCTCATATCTAGATGTTGATTTCTAGGTAAAAGTTGCACATGATAGTGATTAAGTGAGAAGTTGTAAACTTAGACTGTTTAGCTTTGAATTGATACAATCAGTAGTGGAGATTTCCTTCCTAGCTTGGTAGCCTCCAGATTAGGTGTTGTTGCACTGAAATTTGTTAACAATTCTTTGTGTTGTTTATCATTCTGCAATCTTAATTAAGTATCAATTTTGAGTCTGGTGAATCTATTCAGTTTGAAGACAGATGTTGTAAAGACATCGGTGTTAACATATTTTGCCTTTACCAAAAATTTCAATTGCGCAGGCACCCTGATCCATTAGGTGAGCTTCGGGGAGTATTTTAAAAGTTCAATTATTTATTGTATACATTATTAAATTTTTAACATGTGCAATATTTGATTCGCTAAATATTAATATTAATGTTAGTTGTTTATTTATTTTAGTTGGAAGTTTTTTGAAGATTTGAATTTTATTATAAAAAAAAATCTATGACATGCATATTTTGTAACTTTGTTGATACTTTGTAATTAATAATGAGATTATAATTTTATTAGTTTTTTTTAGTGCGTTGTTTAATTATTTAAATTCAAATAGATTATATTCTTTTTGTTTAATGAATTTTTTGGTGACTAATAAGATTTATTTATAGTAGTGTTGGTGCTATTTTATTAAAAAAATAATAGATTATTATAAGGAGTTTATGTTAGAACTTAGAGTAATTGTTGAATTTGGATGTAAAATTGGGTGGAAGAATGTTGTTAGTTGGAATGCATAATGATGTAGTGGTGGTAGTAGTGAGTATTCATTAATTGGAGATTATTTTGAAGGTAACAGTATGAAATGAAACAATAAACAGACGGATGAGAATGAGATATGTAAGGGAACTTAGCCAGAGCCACAAAAGTGTTATCTTGATGATGATGGTTTGCATAAAATATATTAATAACAAACGATACAAAAAATAAACAACTGAGTCGTTGTAGTATAGTGGTAAGTATTCCCGCCTGTCACGCGGGTGACCCGGGTTCGATCCCCGGCAACGGCGAATTTTTTCATTTTATTTGTGTTTTGCGTCAAAACGACGTCGTTTAGCGTTTTTTTTTCCGTTTTTGAATTCATTCCTAAACACGACGTCGTTTAACTGTTAGCTCTTTTGCTTTTTCTTTCTGGATCGTGGGCTCTCTCTCATTATTTGGGCTGCTCTTGTTTTTTTCCAAACAGAAAATTACAATTATTATTACTCTAATGTCACAATTATATATTTACAGTACACTCTCTTAATAATTCATTTATACCAAAATATATTCATAATTAATTTTTATTTCAATTATTAAAATACTAATTGTTAACTATTTTTTAGTTTAAATCATTTTTTGTTTTCTATTAAATTCAAACCTTCTTAATTTACTTCATATTTTTCAAAATATAACTATATTAAATCATAAAAATAGATCACAAATGATAAAATATAAAATTAACACTATTATCAAATATATTCAGATAGATTGAATCCATCTAGTATTTGCAACATCTAAATCTCTCTTGATCCTTGAATGCCTAACTATAATATTAAGATCCATTCTAATATTTAACATTCTATTTCAGATAATCAACCTAATATATAATATTATATCTCAATTCTATATTATAATAATAACTTTAAATATGCAAAAAAAAATTATATACGTTGATTATCATAAATCACTATAAAAGATTTAAAAAAATAATAAATTAATAGTCACCAATACAAAAATATAATATGATAATAGTTTTACAAAATTACAATTCTTATTTCTTTAAGTACACCAACCTATATTGCTATAGATTATTTTCAAAATAGAAATATTGTCCCATATAGATTCAATTTAGGAACATTGAGAGTATCAACGAATTGATGAGATCCATATTCTAACATTTTTTTCCTTCTATTAATTTAAGTCGAATCTACTTTATTTTACGCAATCCAAATCTTACTTTATTAGCCTTAGATAAACACCTTAAGGATAGAAAATGATAGATTGATGACCAGGTCTCTGTGGGTTCAACACTCTTTATATTACTCTGATACGATCCGTATACTTGTAAAAAGCACCGATTAAGTTTTTGGCGCGATTTTCGGGGACCAATTGCGTCAAATTTCAAAATCCTGTTGTTACACAGTCTAGACTAAGGCAACCCTTTCTTATGGTAGATGCGAAGATCTCGCAGTACCAGAGCTTTAGTAGATTCAATAGCTGGACCAGAAAGATACGTACGAGCACGAAAGTTGCTCCGAAAAATTAAGAGAGCAATGGCAGAAGACCAAGATCGTAAGCGCCTTAAGGATTTTGCCTTGCCCTCCAATGAAGAACCTCATACTAGTATTGTGAATCCTACTATAACAATTCATAATTTTGAATTTAATCCCGTTTTGTTGTAAATCGTATAACAAAACAAATTCTCTGGCTTAGCGAAAGAGAACCCGAACCAACACTTGAAAGTGTTTGTACAACTGGCCGATACATTGAAATCTAATGGTGTTGCACCTGAGGCAATATGATTACTTTTATTTCCTTTTCCGCTCAGAGATAGAGCTAGATCATGGTTAGTTTCCCTTCCAGACAATTCTATTACCACTTGGAATGACCTGAAGAAAGTATTCCTTGCTAGATACTTTCCACCAAGTAAGAATGTTGTCCTTATGAACCAAATAACTAGATTCATTCAACAAGATAATGAATCTCTTTACGACACTTGGGGAAAGATACAAAGATTTACTAAGAGCATGCCCACACCATGGGTTGGAACAATGGTTAATATTTGATTTTTGTTACAAATCATTCTAATAATATTGTCTTTTTATATGAATAATAGGTATGATTTTTATTTTATTTTACACATCAATTGAATACTATAAATTATATTTTATTTGTTATTTTTAAATTATTATTATTAGTATTATTATTATTATTATTATTTGTGATTGATATGATAATAATTATTAATTATATCTATATATCCTTTTAAATTACATAATCATTTACGGAAAATATATAAAATTGCAAAATAAACTTTAGTGGTAAGTTATAATCGATTTAGTTGTAAGTTACTACACTTTGAATATTATTTTAAAAATTATGTAATAATAAAATATTTGATTTATATATTATAATTTATAAATAATATACATATTAAGAATAATCAATTTATTTTATTTAATGGATGAGAAATATGCGGGTTAATCTAAAAAAAAAATTATCATAAAAGTATATTTAAGAATCAAAATATCACTTAATATAAAAAAATTATCATAAAAGTATATTTAAGAATCAAAATATCACTATTTAGTAAAAAAAATTAAGATCTAAAAAATTAATAAATTTTAGTATCATTAATGCTTATAAAATTGAAAAAAAATTCTTTAAAGTTTCATTTTAATTTTCAAAATCATTTTTTTCCTTTAATTTAATTATTAAAGTGAAAATAATTAATTTATTAAGATGATTAATCCATAATAAATAATAATTTTCAATAGCCCATGAAATAAACAGTCCATTAACCATGTCACAACATATCTCTTCCACTATAATAAACAAACAAAAACATCATGAAAATTTGAATGGAGTTGCCTCCAATTGAGAAGGTCGCTTTCAGTAGAGGGACTGATCCTAGCCTGAGGGACGCGCTCTAGCCTGGGAGACTTGCCTCCAGCCGGAAAGCTCACCTCCAACTGAGGAACACGCCCTAAGCTAAGTGACTTTCCTCCAATCAAAGTAGTCGCCTCAACTTGGTGTGAGACCCTCAATTGAGAGTGACCTTCTCGAAAGGGTGTGTGCCCCCTTTGTTAGAGGGCGAGTCACCATTTTTTGCCAGATGTTTCCTAGGTAGCCAAACATTTGTGGAAGATTTCAAGTTTTACTAGATTAACCTCAAAGACGTCAAAGCATCTCTCAGTTATGAAAGCTTGAACACTTATTGGATAGGACATGGATATCATTAATGCAACTAATAATGGTTTTCTTAGAAAACCAATTTAGCCCCTTCTTCTTACATGTGTCCTCTATGTGTAAGAAATTTTCCACTCCTTGCGGCAACTACTCCCTTGAGTGAGTGTATTTTTTGTGCCATTGAACTTCTATAAAATAAGTTGATTCATTGCTCGAGGAAAATATTCCATTTTCCTTCAGATTCTCCGTTTTTGCCTCTTCGAAAAAAATACATAAGCCTAGGAAAAAATTTTGCAGGAGGAAAGCTAATGGTTTTGGTATTTGTTCTTTCTCCTACGACACAAACATTTCCATTCTCGCCTTTTCTCCTTCCTCTCACCTAAAGCTAATGGCTAGGAAGAACATCAAGGATATTCATGTTTGAGACATTGTATTCTTGTACTCCAACTCAGACATGATCATTAGGTTTTGTCGAGGCATTTGGATTTTCCAATACATGACGTGAAGAGGATGTGGTCCTTGAACCTTGTTCATAAATAAAGAGAGTAAATATGAACACCATTGGCGAGTCATCTTCTCCCTATTTTTATTTTTATCTGCCTATTACCCATGAGTTAGGGCTTTTGATCATTTTTACCTCTTTTGTGGTAGACTTTATGACGATTACGCCACACCTTCCCAGATTACTCCCAATGTATAAGGCAATGTAAGGTATTTTTAAATAATTTGTTGCAACCAGGGGGGACCTCCCATTGTTTGGGTGTTCTTATCTTTTTTTTAGCATATAGATTCCTCCCAACAGTGGATATATAACATTGTGTGGGCTATTAGGTAAACATCTGCTAGGACCCTATGTGAGCCCTTATGAAGGTTGAAAATATAGGTTCGTGTGGATAAGGGGCCGAGGTGGCGTCTCCTTGGTGACCACGAGGGAGGTTGGCGTCCCTCAATTCCTTCAATCATGGATGTTGAATTCCCATCTTATCAAAAGGATAAATTCAAGCGTCCTTCCATATATTGAGCAAGATATGGTCTAGATTCTGAGTTGCTGCCATCCTCTAAGATCTTTCACTCTTATTACCCAGGACTATGAATATGGCAATGAGGTATAGAAGTACTTGGGTAAGCTATATGGTACGATAAAAACCTTTTGTCTTGATCCCCTGTCTGTAGTTTTATATATTAGTATCACCCGTCTTTGTTGTAGAGGACATGACTGGGATTTTGCTTGGCAAGAGGAGAGAGAGTTTGATTCGGATGAAAGCCACACAATAACGGATGTCCTTTCCCCATATTTCCCTAGATATTTAACTACTGCAGGTGACAAGAAGTTGTGCGAGACATCTCGTATTGGTGAAGCTCGCCCTCCCAAGAATCTAAGGCAGGTCGAGGATCCTTTTGGACCATCAGGAAGCTGCTAAATAACAGAAGAGTGTGAGAATGCATGAGGTGGATATGCCTCTCATAGAGATTCTCTATGGAATATTATTACTTTTGACATGGTGGAATTCTCCGAGTGCCACCTCTCCCTTTTGAAATTTTTCCAGGTGATTACCAATAACTTCTTAGCACATCTTCCGCTCATTTAGAGAACCTACTAGAGGACCAAGTGTTATAGTGTGTTCTATTACGGAAATATTATAGGGAGAAACATTCTTGTACTATTCGAGAATTACTGTCCAGGACGAACAATGTTATGAGAATCGTTCAAGAAGTTTAGGAGGCGATAGGGACACTGAGAGAAAATCAGGATACTTTGAAGATGCGCGCCTATGAAGTAGATACTACGACTCTTACTCAATTTAAAGATGTGAAGCATTGAAAGCAATATCTCATGGAAGCTCTTAGTTCCCTGGAAAGTTTGGAGGAGAAAGCCTCATTTCTCAAGGGTGTGTTTGTGGCTACCTTCACCCAACATTTTGAAAAGGAAAAAAATACAGGATACTTTATTTTATCCTAACCTGGACTTAAGCCAGATGGATCCATTTCAGGTGGTTTAAGATGGTTGACTGGTGGATGATGAGTAGCCCCTCACATTTTGATCCTTTTGTAATATCCTTTTTTGTAAATTTAAGTGGATCCCTACCTTTTGACTGTTAATATTATCTATGTATCCCTCTCCTATGCTTGTATTTTATTCTTGACTCATATTTGGGCTAAATGATTTATTGCAAGGGGAGCCAGGTCACTGATCATAAAAAGCAGTGGCCCTAGTTATCTATCAGGACTACTACATTACTAGTATACATTGCCTTCAAGAACCCCTCTTAGGGATCCAACATTTCGCCTTCATGTTGGTGATGGACCTCATGAGTGTACATTGTTTTAATGGCCTCCATGGGCGGAAAAGATCTCTCTTAGGTATCCAATGTTTTAATTTCCTCTAAGTGCTACAATAACCCCTCTTAGGGATCCAACATTTTGATCTTCTCTAAGGGAAATAAGGTTCCCTCTTAGGGATCCAACATTTTTATTACCTTTATAAGAGTCAAGGATCCCTCTTAGGGATCCAACATTTTGAACACCTATAAGGGCAACAAAGATCCCTAGTAGGGATACACCGTTTTGACTTCCTCCAATGGCGATAAGGATCCCTCTTATGGATCCATCATTTTGATCGCCTCTAAGGGCAACAATGATCTCTCTTTGGGGTCCAGGTGTTTTATCATCTCTGATCAGTGCTTTCTGCAAGTATACGAATCATATTTGGGTAATATAAAGAGCGTTGAACCCATAGAGACCTAATCGTCAATCTATCGTTTTCTATCGTTGCAGTGTTTATCTAAGGCTAATAAAGTAAGATTTGGATTTTGTAAAATAAAGTAGATACAACTTAAGTTAACAGCAGGAAAAAGCAATGTTGGAATATGGATCTCCTCAATTCGTTGATACTCTCGGTGTTCATAAATTGAATCTCTATGGGACAATATTTTCTATTTTGAAAAGAACTAATTGAACAGGACATGTCGCTTCCGCGTATTCAGATCCGAATTTTACCCTCTAAATTATAACATCCATTGTCACAGTGGATGACGCGTATTATGTTAAAGAAATAAATCTTTTTTAAGTAATTAGACCCTTAACTTGATTGAAAAGTAGTTTTGATTGGAATGTTTAACTTAAAAGGGTTCCAAGCTTTCGCTTAACTAATTGACAAAGTGCTTTCGTGGTTCTTATCAATTAATTAACAAGCAACTTTTGATCTTTTGTACCAGACGAATTTTGATCCTACCTGATATATGAGTGGTTCTACATCCATAGTAACCGCCTGAATTAAGTTTCATAAAAAAAGTTGTATTTAAAACCAAAACAGTCCCTAAGAGTTTCTCAAAGAATGACCATATAGAATACCGTTGAATCGACGGTCCTCACATTCCAACACATTAATTAGCTAGACATGGCTAGAATGTAAATAAAAGCAATTGATTCGATCATGTGATAAAAAGAATTAGACATGATAAAATACTTTAAACGTGCAATTAAAGAAATGTAGAAGAATAATATGCGATAAAAGTAAAGAGAAGTTAAAATAAATAAAATGCGATTAAATAAACCTCTGTAGAGACTTGAATCTGATACAAGGAAGTAAATTGTGAACTTGAATGTGGAAAGTAAATTGATGGCAGAATTGAACTTAGTAAATTGCTCCAAACTCGTTTATAGACTCGATAACTTGATATGATAACTCTCCGGTGTGAAGATTTGATCGCTTACAAAATTCGACAGTATATGGATTTGGTCTAAAACTAAGCTTGGATGTTTTGAATGGTGGGAAAAGGGTGGTATTTATAGGTTTTCATAAACCCTAAAAATCACTAAAATGGCTAAGAGAAAATCTAGGGGGAGAGTGAGTGACTTCTTGACTAAGAGAACCCACTTTCCAACCGTCAAGTCGCCTTAATTTGTGGCTAGCGCCATGCTCCCTAAGTGGCTAAGATAGGGTCTTTTGTCTGTTGGAACATGGATTGGTTGTGGCTACCTCCATGGTGAATGCCATGGTGGTCGCCACAAGTACAATGTGCTTTATTTCTCCCATTTTCGTCTATTTTGCTTCGTTTCTCCGCGAACGACTTTCAATTTGTCAATTTCTTGAAATGTAAACAGAATACCAGCATAACAGTGGAAATATAAAATAAATAATCAATAAATATGCATAAATCGAGTCAAATATATGGTGTAATTTAGTGTCATCAAACTCTCCCACACTTAAACCTTTTTTTGTCTTAAAGCAAACTGCTATCATAGAATCAAGATTAGTGAATAACATTTGCGTCCAAATACTCATTGTAGGCTATTTGTATCGACGGGTACTAATTACATACTATTGACATCGTAAGAACACATAATCACATATTTAGCGATCATAATCCTCTCTCCTATACAAACCAATTCGAAACATGTTTATTATGCCTAAGTCTAACTTACTCACCCTTTTCCCTCACCTTTTTCATCCTCTTGCAATCACATTAAGTCTGTTATCCATACATACTCATAGCAAGGTGACCGATTATTGACTATGAACTTTTTGCTCGGGGTTTTCTGGCACGTTAAGCGGTGTAAGTGTAACGCCCAGAAATTCGATTATTCGCTTAATTTAGACGTTTGGAGTGTTTATTGAAATTTTCGACTTTTGGGACGATTTAGTTGGTATTAGTTCGGGATAGCGGATCGACAATTAATCGAGATTTTTAATATTTTTAGTATTAGAAATATTATTAGAGTGTCGGGTATTATTTTGGGAATTTTCGGAACAAATAAAATTAGACCGTAAAATAAGAGTTAACGAGTAAATTGGGAGTTAAGAGTTAAAAAGGGAGGTTTAATAATTAAATTAGGTGGGCTGATCTGAACAAATATGCACGAGTGACTTGGCTGGCCCAAAGTAGTAATAGTGAGATGTACATTAGGTTTTGAAATAGTCAGTGCCATAACACCAACTTTAGAGGAGAGCAAATAGCGGAGGAAGAAACCGGTGCACGAGGGATTCCATAGTAGTGAACATGAGGAAGAGGAATTTTGGGGATTTTCGGTCGGGACGATTTAGAGCAACCTTCAATCCAAATGTAAGGGTGAGATTCTTTCTCTATAAATAGGGACATGATGGATTGTATGTGGGTTTGGGGAATTTATTGTCTCTATGTTTCGATTGATTTTTTCGGCTACATATGAATAATTTGTAAGATTTATGTGTTGGGACGGGCGCCCTTTTGATCTTAGGAAGTCCCTTTTTTATGGGACGGTTGCTACACCTAGGGGACTAGGGTCCCAAAATTACATGTTATTTTTGTTTTGCCATGGAGATAATAAAGCTTACACTAGAAGTATTTTACTGGTAGAAAACAAGTAGTATGTGTTACTCGGTGAACTGACTTTTATTTTTTAAAAGCAACAATGTTGCGGTGAGCATGAGTCGCCACCGACTTTTATTTTATCCAATAACTCGGAAGGGCAAAAAGAACAGAAAAAGACCTTTTTAAGAAAAACGGGCTCGGGGGGTAGATTATGAAAAGGGAAGGTGTAAGCACCCTTTTCATCCGTAGTTATCTACGGGCTCTTAATTTGCTTAGCTCATTTTTGTTTGTTTGTTTTGAAAAGAAGTTTAAGGACTTTAGCTTAAAAGCGTAGCCTTAGTCTTTGAAAAGAGAGGTGCGAAAAGTTTTTAATTAAGCAAGCAAATTAGGAGCATTACCCTAAGTTTAGTCTTTTCTATGCTTTTTACCCCTCTAAGAGAGATAGGACTATCCTTACCATTCGGGGTAGGTAGTCCCATTGATTGGATGTGCGGGACATTCGAAGGGTCATAGGAGATCGTTGAAGGCAACAAGTAGAGGTACCTTTAGCAAATTCGAAGGGACAATCATCGTTCCGTAGGCAAACATTCGAGGGACTAGATCATATATTCGTAGGCAACATTGAGGGTCATCGAGGAACCATGATCTTTGTGATGATTTAAATCGAGGGACATTTGCTATTGGTACCTCTATATTCGAGGGACACGACCTTTATTCGTTCGTAAGGCAACCAAGAGGGGAATACCCTAGAGGTGAGTGTGTGAACAGTAAAATGGGTGTGTTAGATTCAGTTATTTGTTTATCTTGAGTTAGTGAGCTATGTTCAGTTATTATCTTTCCATACAATCCTAGCATACATCTAGCAGTTATAAGGGTGCGGAAAAATAAAAACAGAAAGACAAATCCTACACTATTACAAGGCTTCGGGGAGGGGATTACAACAAAAACCTGGCGGGAATGTAGAAAGTAAAGATCCTAAATTACTATTACATCCCAAAAAAATGCGAGAAAATTTAAATTGTAAATATATAATGTAAGAGGTAATTTGGAATGTCCACAATGGTCCAATTGCTCAAAATTTTGTACCTCACAAAAAATATAAAATGTTAGTGACTGTGCAATAAAATAATAAATAAGGAAATGCCAAAATTAATAAAAATTAACTAAGACCTCTAAAACATTTATTTCTAAAAAATTAAAATTTAAACAAAATATAAAGACAACTAAAATCTAAAACATATTTTTTAAATATTTGGATATATAGGAAATAAAAACAAAAAAAAAAAAAATATCATGGAAACAATTAAGATTAAACCAAAATAAAGATAGGTTAAGTAAACGACGATAAAAGAAGGTGCATATATAAAATACAGGCCCACAAGATATTGGCCCAAGAGAATTATTGAATTTGAGAGGTGTAGTTGAACAGTTGGTGTGCAGAGCCAAATTCGGATGGGCTTTTGGGATTAAAGCCCAAACCATCTTAAAACAAAAAATTTGAACCCTAGCCTCAAAACAAAAAGGGACCCACCCCTTTCATTCTTCTTCTCTATCGACGCTCTCTCTGTGCAAAATGACAACAACAAAATCTATCCTCACAAATTTTAATCCTCAAAACTTTGATCTCTCTCCTCTCAATTCATAAACATATTGAAACAAACGTTCAAGAGTAAAACACAAGAAACAAAGATGGAAAGGACATGGCTAACCGATTGTATTAGAGATGCTAGTGGCTCCGACTGAAGCTCATCGGAAAAGGAACTACCGGCGGCTGGGTGATATGCGGTTTCCGGCGGTTGCTCCGTCGCGATTTCGCCGGCGTGGCTAATGCGTGAGTGGCGCAGTCGTGGGCCGTGCGGTGCTGTTATGGTGGCTACCAGGTGGTGCGTTTGGAGGGAGGTCGCCTACGAGTCACGGTCACGATCTTTGATTCGGAGATGGTAATAGATCTGCTGATGGTTCTCAATTCTGCTCCTTCTTCTATTTTCGGTTTGGATCTGTGAGCATAACGAGTTTGGTCTCTGATTCCTTTTCTTTTTTCTGAAAATAACAAACAACAATTTGTACAGGTTGTTAGTTTTGATACATAATGAAGCTTTGCGATTTGTTTTTACAGGTTAAATGTTATGGCATTAGCATGATGATGTTATTGACGATGAATGAAGTTGATTGTGAATGAATGTTGAAGCGGTGTTGCGTATGTGCGATTGTTGTCTCCGCGGTGATTGCTTGGACGGGAGTGGATCAGATTTAACGAATCTGCAATGTTGAAAGGTTGCGTTTTGACTCCCTGTCGGTGTTTGAATTGTGAAGGTTGCTCCGACGTTGAATGGATTTGGAGCATCACAACACCGTTTCCGACCCTCTTCTCTTTTCCTGTATCTGCAAAAAATTACTTGAAAGAAAAGTAATGATTATTGATGATGAACATTTTTTTTTATTATAAAAAAGAGAGTTTGGATTTGGTAATTGTATGGTTATTATAGTGAGATTGTTTTAGGAATAAATGTGATGGATTTTGATTACTGAGTAAAAACAATAGTTTGAAAGTTGAAGGAAATGATGATGAGGTTCATATTAGATGAATGCATATGCACAGGTTATATTGTTATGTTACAATTGGTGAAATTTGTTTAAAAAAAATGGTACAGAAATAGCGAAACATGTACATGTTTTAGTGGATAATTGTTAGTTTAGTTAAGAAAATTGTAACGTGAATAAGTTTTAAAAAAAGGAAAAAAATTGTTATTATTGATGCAAAAATTCAATTTTGAGAAAGAAACGGCCATCAGAAATCTTCATCATCTGGTAAAAAAAAATTAAAATTAAAATAGAAGAGGGCCTCGTATTGAAATCATCGGCCAAGAGCATTTTAAAAAAAGGGGAGAGGCCTCAGATCTGGTGTCATCATTGGCCAAAGAAAAATAAAGATTTTGAAAAGTTTATGAAAAACGATTTGTAAAAAATGTGAAAATTGTGTTAGTGATTGTTGATGAAGGTTAGAAAATTGTTGATGAAAAATGATGGTGGAGAGATGCCTTTTTATAGACTAGAATTAGGTTAAAACCACTCCTAAAAAGGGAATGATCCAACCCAAAGGCCCATGGACCTTTCTTGATGATCAAGATTAAGAACCTGGACGTACTTGTGTCCCGGTACGTTCGGGTGCAAAAAAGATAAAAATAGTTTTAAAAAAAATATAGAAATGCACCAAGCGGGAATTGAACCCGTGACCATTTGTTCACAAGCCATACTTCCTAACCAACTGAGCTATGTTATTTATTTGAAATAAAAAGCCAATTGAAAGTGTATGAAGCATCGACCAGCATTTTCTATTTATTTAAAATATAAGCAATTTAAGAGTAAATTAACTATATTTTTAAAATAGACTTTAAATCGAATATTTATAAAAATCAGGATGTCAATGTAAATGAACCCGAGACTTTATAAAATCCAATTTTTGAAATGGTTTCGAATATTTTTGTCACTAAAGAGTGTGGGCAAATTTTGGGGTATGACAGCTGCCCCTGTTCAATCTTCTTAAACCTGAGGATGTAGATTGGCTTGTGTGCCAGTCGAAATCTGAAGGTGGAAGAGGATTGAACACTAGAATACCAAGAAATTTGCCCTTCCTGATGCAGGGACTTTTAACGGAGATGGGCTTGAAGATGCCATCCAGGTGTTCGACAAGATGTTTGTCTAAAGCCGACGCTTTTTTAGGCTGGGTCGTGTGCATTGATTGTATCTGAAGGAGAGATGAAGTAATGTCTTACGGAAGACTACCTGGAGAGGTTCCTGAATAGGGTAGATCATTGACTGATTTAAAGGAGATTAGGCTTTAAACAAAGCTCGGGAAGAAGTGTCTTGTAGAAGATTAATTGAGAAGCTCCTTGAAAGGGCAAGAGATGTCTTAGAAAAGATTGGATAAATATGTTAGAGAAGATTACCTGAAGAGGTGGAGATATGTCTTAAAGAAGACTACCTAGAAAGGCTCCTAGAAAGGATATGATACGTCTTAGAAAGGACTGACCTAGAAAGGTTCCTAGAAAGGATATGATACGTCTTAGAAAAGACTGACCTAGAAAGGTTCCTAGAAAGGATATGATACGTCTTAGAAAAGACTGACCTAGAAAGGTTCCTAGAAAGGATATGATACGTCTTAGAAAAGACTGACCTAGAAAGGTTGATAAGCGTATTAGAAAAGACTACCTAGAAAGGTTGACAAACGTCTTAGAAAAGACTACCTAGAAAGGTTGATAAATGTCTTAGAAAAGACTACCTAGAAAGGTTGATAAACGTCTTAGAAAAGACTACCTAGAAAGGTTGATAAACGTCTTAGAAAAGACTACCTAGAAAGGTTGATAAACGTCTTAGAAAAGACTACCTAGAAAGGCTCCTAGAAAGGATAAGAAACGTCTTATAAAAGACTACCTAGAAAGGCTCCTATAAAGGATAAGAAGTTCTTTGATTGTTTCTGAATTATCTTTGAAGAAAGACCCAGAATGAAGCATCAGAATTGTATTTGTGTCTTGAATGAGTGTTAAGATTGAATCGTTGATACGATCATCTTTACACTGTATCAGAATGATAATGTTCTTTTGATTGTGAAATGACCTGAAAAGGCAAAATTAGTTTTATGCAATGCCATGATGCATGTATTGTGTGATGAGGTTCTCGAAATAAACGAGAATGTTGTATGTTATGTATGTATTATGAATGATGCATGGATGGACTATATAGTCGAAGCATATTGGTAACTTTATATAGCAATTGCTGGTTGAGACAATAAATCTCTGTATGCTGCTGGAGATAATGACAAGGTGATTGTGCTGAGAGTTCCTGTTTTTGTTCGAGGACATCCGGCTGGGGATTTTTATTACCGCTTGGGGATGAAAGTAGCTTGAGTGATTTGGTCGTGATGTATCATGACCGGGGACAAGAGAGAAGAATAGTCTTTTGAGTATCTTCTTCTAATGGGGATAGCGAGTTTGAATAAACCCTGTTGGAGAAGAAGATTATACCGGAGAATCGACAGTATTGGGGAGCCAAGTATCTGTTGGGAATAGATTACTTGAAGATAACTTCTGTGGGGATATTGTTGTGAAAACAACTTTGTGGGTAAGATCCCTTGAGGTTTCAACTTTCATTGCCCCCATGTCACTTGCTGTTGGAAAACATTTTCTTAACCATGTGTGGCTCTTTGCATGGGGATGTCTATCTTTCCCCGGATTCGGTAACCCGGTATACTTGATTCTTGAGATTACTGGAATTAGAACTTCGAAGGAGATATTGATCTTGCTGCTAGTAGCTAAATAGCTTTTGCTGAGATTTGTGACTAATGCGACATGCCCCAAGTGATAGGCTTGCCTCTCTGACTGTTTAGTGCCTTTGAGAGATTCTCTGAATCTTGACTTGATTGCCCCAGATGAATGAGATAATAACATGTCATGCCCCTTGTATATACAGGCTTTGGACTGAGTCAGGCGAACAAGACATATCTGCAACTTTATATATCGAGGGGACTTTCTGAGATTCGTGCTATCATAAGCAACATGCTCCTGTATCATGAACTTAGGAATCATGCCCCTGGTTGATTAGGGTTGGAGGTAATTTCAACTGTGCTTGGGTGAATTCCCCTGATTGCTCAACGCTTCTGGGAGATTCTTCAAATCTTGACCTGATTGCCCCAGATATCTGAGCGCTTACTCAACGAAGTATTTCGACTGCTTTTGTGCCCCTGAGGGTGATCAGAATTTGAGATATCCTCGCTCGAACTCAATGGAGTTCTGAAGACAACATGTCCCTTGAGAGGATTGAACTTTTCATCTGCAGCTCATGATGGAAGCTTTCCTGGCGTCAAGTACTTGTTCATATGCAAAGAATGTTTATTATGAGAAATATAATTGTAATGCAAAGTTCATGTTAGTCTTGAAGTTTTTTTTTTTTTTTTTTTTTTTTTTTTTTTTGAAAGGATGTCGAAACATTGATTTTTTGTGAAAGATGGTGTGATACCAACTCAAGCGTTTTAGCAGAACTCCTAGGAGTCAGTTTACCGTATTCTCTTTACAGTGTGCTTTCGAATTAAACCTGCTTCAATTAGGACTTTTGAGGGTTGTAACGTGGCCAGGTTCACGGTTTTAGAAAAAAGGATTTTTAGGCTCAAAATTTTATTGGTGCCCACCCCCTTCGTGATGTTCTCCAACCTAAGTTCAGTTAACTCGATGCGAGTATTCATCCTTCAAGAGGAGTTTGAGACGATTGAGGAATCAATTAGGTATTTGGACATGGCAGTCACTTTACCTTTCATATTTTGTGTCTGATCACACGACTTGTTCTTTGAATTTATAGTCACAAGACTTTGCCCCTTTGTTGAGGATCTCTTTTTTGTTTCCCTAACTTTTGCCTGGACAAATTCTTTTGATTTTGATGTCCAGCGGGATGCCCTAATTTGTGCCTAAGTCGCCGGTTTTCAAGTTCGTTGACTTAGCGGGCTTTCTTTTCTCTTTTTCTTTTCGATTCATTTTTTTCTCATTTTTTTTTTTTTTTTGAACAAGTCGTATGATACGTCTTCAATTTATTATCATTGGAAAGATTGTGACTGCCTTATTTCCTGGTTGACGAGGGATAGTCGTTATCTTACCGTCATATTTTGACCTCCTATTGTGCGAGAGATGGCCATTACGGTCTCGACTTTTTCTCAACCTTTTGAAGGATAACCATTTTTGTTTCCTTAGATGCGAGCTCCTGCTGAATTTTGAACACTCAATCAGGTTAACTGAACACTACCCTGCCCCCAGGTTAAATGTGAGGGTTTTTTCGTATAGAAAAGAAACTCCTACTTCAAGGCTCAAAGGGGTTGGCAAGGGATTAACTTCCTTATATCTCCAGTGTTTGGGAATTTGAAACAATGCCTGTACATCATCAACAGGGTTTTACTCGAAAGCACACCATTTGAGATTATTGGTATTATGTGTTCGTCATTCTCCCTTCAGAGTCATCATGCTTTATCACTGAGATTTTGGTATCACAAGCAAATAAAAACATATTAGAGCGAGAGCGAATGGATTTTTTCAAGACGAACATATTCAATGCATCATTATTATAGTTCAAAAACAAACAAGTATTGCATATAGACAGTATTGAACAAGAACAAGAAAGATTACGCATGAAAATGCATGAAATTACGAATTGCCAACATTGAGGAGATTTTCTCCGTATGAACTTATTGCTTCAGAAGGTCCATTGAGTCGAAGGAGAACTTCAAATCTGGCCTGCAGGTGTGAATATGATAGCCTTTGCATCAATCAGGTCTTGTACCTTATCTCGGACTAGTTGGCAATTATCGATCGACTGACCAAGTGCCCCAGAGAGGAAATCAAACCAAGTGTTCGTATCTGAACTACAGATTACTTCTAAGAAGAAGATTCTGACGAATCCACAAAGGAGTTGTAAGTATCAAGCTTTAGGGATTTGAGGTAGAAAATGAGAAGCTCGTTGTCTGGAAACCTGTTATGCAATGATATGTATGCAAATGCATATGCAATGTTTTCAAAGATCTTTTTGGAACCCAATTTGCAACATTGAAATGTAGTTACAGCTTTGTTGAAGAACTTCGACTTCCGTCTTTGAACGTCCTTCTTTAAGAATCAGGCTCACCATATCCAGTGGGTCATAGCCTCTGATTCGGGGTATGGTACTTTTGAGCTTAAAAGCATGTGGCTAAAGGAAAATAAATCCTCTTGCCCCTCGATAGGAACTGTACCTTTGAGTTTGAAGGTATCTGGCTAGAGGAAAATAAATCCTCTTGCCCCTTGTTAGGAATCTGGCTCTTGATGATAGCACCTGGAATTGCGCGCCCTAAATACTTGAGATCCCTGAAAAAGGTTAGTTAGGTGATAGGGACGAGTAAGTCCTACAAAGAGTTCCATTTGTTAGTGTACATACAAACCCTGCAAGGAAACCAAACGGTTAGGGTATAAACAAATCCTGCAAGAAAATCGAAGGGTTAGTAGCACACACAAGCAAGTCACACAAGCTTCCTTAGGTTTAAAGGCATGCATGAAGTTTGTAGGTAACTACCCTCCCCACTGACGTTTAGTTAGTTCAACCTGTCCTAGAATAGTAACCGGGTTCTATGGTGCTCATATCCCTGATCTTTCTCGTGGGCATTGTCTCAACATAGCACTCAATCGGCCAGCCAAAAGCATCCCTTGAGTCCAATCTCAATGAGTGTAGCATCGAGTATCAACCGGCTTCAGTCAGGAATCCAAAGCCAGCCATCTCGCTACTTCCTATAAGCCAAAGTCAAGTTCAACTAAGGTTCTAAGGGCGAATTAGTGCTCATGACACCACGCGGTAGCCAAATGTCTCCTCGATCAGATTCAAGGGCCATCAGGACAAACCAAAGCGTCGCACTAACGGTGGCCACCAGTTCAACCATAACGATACATGTCGTACAGTTTTCCTGGTCTCATGCCACATACTTAAGGTACACTAGATCCGGGTGTAGGGTCTTTCACACAGTAGAATGCCCAAAACAGCCTTTAAAGATAAAGCAAACAAACAAACAATTATTAAAGTGAACTAGCTCTAAGGTAACCCCTCTTTTTATTCATCCCCAGCAGAGTCGCCAGTTCTGTTACTCGGTGAACTGACTTTTATTTTTTAAAAGCAACAATGTTGCGGTGAGCATGAGTCGCCACCGACTTTTATTTTATCCAATAACTCGGAAGGGCAAAAAGAACAGAAAAAGACCTTTTTAAGAAAAACGGGCTCGGGGGGTAGATTATGAAAAGGGAAGGTGTAAGCACCCTTTTCATCCGTAGTTATCTACGGGCTCTTAATTTGCTTAGCTCATTTTTGTTTGTTTGTTTTGAAAAGAAGTTTAAGGACTTTAGCTTAAAAGCGTAGCCTTAGTCTTTGAAAAGAGAGGTGCGAAAAGTTTTTAATTAAGCAAGCAAATTAGGAGCATTACCCTAAGTTTAGTCTTTTCTATGCTTTTTACCCCTCTAAGAGAGATAGGACTATCCTTACCATTCGGGGTAGGTAGTCCCATTGATTGGATGTGCGGGACATTCGAAGGGTCATAGGAGATCGTTGAAGGCAACAAGTAGAGGTACCTTTAGCAAATTCGAAGGGACAATCATCGTTCCGTAGGCAAACATTCGAGGGACTAGATCATATATTCGTAGGCAACATTGAGGGTCATCGAGGAACCATGATCTTTGTGATGATTTAAATCGAGGGACATTTGCTATTGGTACCTCTATATTCGAGGGACACGACCTTTATTCGTTCGTAAGGCAACCAAGAGGGGAATACCCTAGAGGTGAGTGTGTGAACAGTAAAATGGGTGTGTTAGATTCAGTTATTTGTTTATCTTGAGTTAGTGAGCTATGTTCAGTTATTATCTTTCCATACAATCCTAGCATACATCTAGCAGTTATAAGGGTGCGGAAAAATAAAAACAGAAAGACAAATCCTACACTATTACAAGGCTTCGGGGAGGGGATTACAACAAAAACCTGGCGGGAATGTAGAAAGTAAAGATCCTAAATTACTATTACATCCCAAAAAAATGCGAGAAAATTTAAATTGTAAATATATAATGTAAGAGGTAATTTGGAATGTCCACAATGGTCCAATTGCTCAAAATTTTGTACCTCACAAAAAATATAAAATGTTAGTGACTGTGCAATAAAATAATAAATAAGGAAATGCCAAAATTAATAAAAATTAACTAAGACCTCTAAAACATTTATTTCTAAAAAATTAAAATTTAAACAAAATATAAAGACAACTAAAATCTAAAACATATTTTTTAAATATTTGGATATATAGGAAATAAAAACAAAAAAAAAAAAAATATCATGGAAACAATTAAGATTAAACCAAAATAAAGATAGGTTAAGTAAACGACGATAAAAGAAGGTGCATATATAAAATACAGGCCCACAAGATATTGGCCCAAGAGAATTATTGAATTTGAGAGGTGTAGTTGAACAGTTGGTGTGCAGAGCCAAATTCGGATGGGCTTTTGGGATTAAAGCCCAAACCATCTTAAAACAAAAAATTTGAACCCTAGCCTCAAAACAAAAAGGGACCCACCCCTTTCATTCTTCTTCTCTATCGACGCTCTCTCTGTGCAAAATGACAACAACAAAATCTATCCTCACAAATTTTAATCCTCAAAACTTTGATCTCTCTCCTCTCAATTCATAAACATATTGAAACAAACGTTCAAGAGTAAAACACAAGAAACAAAGATGGAAAGGACATGGCTAACCGATTGTATTAGAGATGCTAGTGGCTCCGACTGAAGCTCATCGGAAAAGGAACTACCGGCGGCTGGGTGATATGCGGTTTCCGGCGGTTGCTCCGTCGCGATTTCGCCGGCGTGGCTAATGCGTGAGTGGCGCAGTCGTGGGCCGTGCGGTGCTGTTATGGTGGCTACCAGGTGGTGCGTTTGGAGGGAGGTCGCCTACGAGTCACGGTCACGATCTTTGATTCGGAGATGGTAATAGATCTGCTGATGGTTCTCAATTCTGCTCCTTCTTCTATTTTCGGTTTGGATCTGTGAGCATAACGAGTTTGGTCTCTGATTCCTTTTCTTTTTTCTGAAAATAACAAACAACAATTTGTACAGGTTGTTAGTTTTGATACATAATGAAGCTTTGCGATTTGTTTTTACAGGTTAAATGTTATGGCATTAGCATGATGATGTTATTGACGATGAATGAAGTTGATTGTGAATGAATGTTGAAGCGGTGTTGCGTATGTGCGATTGTTGTCTCCGCGGTGATTGCTTGGACGGGAGTGGATCAGATTTAACGAATCTGCAATGTTGAAAGGTTGCGTTTTGACTCCCTGTCGGTGTTTGAATTGTGAAGGTTGCTCCGACGTTGAATGGATTTGGAGCATCACAACACCGTTTCCGACCCTCTTCTCTTTTCCTGTATCTGCAAAAAATTACTTGAAAGAAAAGTAATGATTATTGATGATGAACATTTTTTTTTATTATAAAAAAGAGAGTTTGGATTTGGTAATTGTATGGTTATTATAGTGAGATTGTTTTAGGAATAAATGTGATGGATTTTGATTACTGAGTAAAAACAATAGTTTGAAAGTTGAAGGAAATGATGATGAGGTTCATATTAGATGAATGCATATGCACAGGTTATATTGTTATGTTACAATTGGTGAAATTTGTTTAAAAAAAATGGTACAGAAATAGCGAAACATGTACATGTTTTAGTGGATAATTGTTAGTTTAGTTAAGAAAATTGTAACGTGAATAAGTTTTAAAAAAAGGAAAAAAATTGTTATTATTGATGCAAAAATTCAATTTTGAGAAAGAAACGGCCATCAGAAATCTTCATCATCTGGTAAAAAAAAATTAAAATTAAAATAGAAGAGGGCCTCGTATTGAAATCATCGGCCAAGAGCATTTTAAAAAAAGGGGAGAGGCCTCAGATCTGGTGTCATCATTGGCCAAAGAAAAATAAAGATTTTGAAAAGTTTATGAAAAACGATTTGTAAAAAATGTGAAAATTGTGTTAGTGATTGTTGATGAAGGTTAGAAAATTGTTGATGAAAAATGATGGTGGAGAGATGCCTTTTTATAGACTAGAATTAGGTTAAAACCACTCCTAAAAAGGGAATGATCCAACCCAAAGGCCCATGGACCTTTCTTGATGATCAAGATTAAGAACCTGGACGTACTTGTGTCCCGGTACGTTCGGGTGCAAAAAAGATAAAAATAGTTTTAAAAAAAATATAGAAATGCACCAAGCGGGAATTGAACCCGTGACCATTTGTTCACAAGCCATACTTCCTAACCAACTGAGCTATGTTATTTATTTGAAATAAAAAGCCAATTGAAAGTGTATGAAGCATCGACCAGCATTTTCTATTTATTTAAAATATAAGCAATTTAAGAGTAAATTAACTATATTTTTAAAATAGACTTTAAATCGAATATTTATAAAAATCAGGATGTCAATGTAAATGAACCCGAGACTTTATAAAATCCAATTTTTGAAATGGTTTCGAATATTTTTGTCACTAAAGAGTGTGGGCAAATTTTGGGGTATGACAGTATGCATGTAGCATAAATATGAATATTTCTATTTCAATAGCAGTAGGTAGTATACTAATAGATATACTATATGATAATTTTAGTGATAATCCTAGTAATGATAATAAGTAGTATATTAATAATTAATTTTATATATTTTACTAAGTTAGTGCACAACTATAGTTAACTAATATATGTTTATAGTAGAGGTAATTTAACAGTAGGAAAATTATGGATTCACTAGTTAGCCGAGAACTTTATTATGAATTATCAATAGGATTAACTTAGTGGGAATGAGAAATGACTTATGTACTTAGTGGAAACCAAAAATGACATTTAGTAATAGTAGCAGAATGTGGAACAGTAGTCAATAGCTAATTTATATGATATTTAGTAGTAGTAGCAGATAGCAGTATAGTAGTATAACTGGTACGAGTGAATAGAATGGGAACAGAAGACAGTAATTAATAACAGACCCGGAAAATTAATTAACCGAGTATTATAAATTAGGCGAGTTCGGAAATGATTCGATATCCGTAATTTGCGATGTTTTGGCGATGTATTGACGTAATGTGTATATTGTACTATTGTGAATTTCGTGATGTTGCAGGAAATTAAAGAGATGAGTAATTATCAATATTGATTGATACTTTTTGGCGATGTAGGCGAATGCCTTATGCGACGTTGTTTTATGATTGATTGTGGTTGTTGCTTGTCATAGTGTCTCATGAATTGCATGTTGTAGCGACGGCCTGGATTAGCAAAACAGCAACGAAGGCTTATGCCTGTTTTTTATGCCTCTATTATCTGGCAATTGGCGATGGGGGCTGAAGCCCTGGGTACCACAAGCATAATGCATTATTCGTGTCTCATTCATTTGTTTTATTGTGACGTTGTGCGTGATTATGTGATTTTGATTTGAATTGGTTGATTGGAATTGAAACTCGATATATATATATATTTATATATATATATATATATATATATATATATATATATATATATATATATATATATATATATATATATATATATATATATTATGACTTGAACCGTAATATACTTTTTATCATGACTTTATTTATATTGTTTGATATCTCACCCTTTCTTTTGTTTCGCCGTTACCTTTATACTGGTAAAGTGCAGGTGATAGCTTGATGAAGATTTAGACGCTGTGAGTTGAGTCGGTGGTCGCTCTGATACGTAGCACTCGGGGGGGATAAACGATTGTTTTAATTATTGTTGTTTTAATTGCTGAATTTTATTTGGTTTTGGTTTAATTTGTAACTTTAAGTTACCGTGCAAAGATGTTACAACTTGATTTAAATATTTATGAAGTTTGATGATTCCGCTGCGAGTTAAACATTTAATTTGAAACAAAGGGATTTTTGAATAATGATTTAATTGTCCATTTTAAGTTTACGTGCTATGTATCTATATGAAGGAAAATAAGCCGTAATTGTTTTTGAATGACGAATATGTGATACCTCAAATGAACGTGTTTGGAATTTATACTCTGATTTTTCCGTATAATTTATCGGGTAGATTTGGGATGTTACAATAAGCCTTTTGCTTACCCTAACGTAGTTGCGGAGGATCAAATTGTAATCCGCCCTACCAAGTTCAGTACCACAATCCTCTGAACCAACTAACAACGGGTTTTTGTCTAATTTTTGTAGGTTTCACAACCGTTGGGCTCATTTACCTGTTTTCAATTTATCACAGTAATAAAAAATTTAGGATCATTCACTTATATTTATCGGCTTCCTTGCATAGAGTATGCTTAAGTCGGAGCTAACTGCAAGTAAAACTACTTAAATGTGACTGAGGGGTATGAATTTTAGGCTAAAACATAATAAGTATTCAAATCAATCTTCATATTCGGGAGACTTATGGTGTTAACAAGATACCAATTTTACGAAGTTTCCCAAATCTCTGCAATGTATACGATTTTCAAAAATTTTGGTATGGCTCAAGAAAGTGGAAAATGCCAATAAACAACATAAACTTCACATGTAAAGACTTGATAATACATGCAATGACTTAATAAAAACAGAATGCAATAAAATGAATACTAAGAAACAATAAATCTAACTAGAAAGCAAGAAATCTAACTAGAAAACAAATAAAATAAAGTTCAACTCCCACACTTAAACTAAAAATTGTCCCCAATGTTCGATATAAGGTGAAATAGGAAGGGTGGAACCTGGTGTATAGTCACGATCGGGGGCCATGACAGCCTCCTCAAAGAATAAATCTCCTGGTAAAGATGGTTTATTTCCTCATTTAGTCTGTCGATGTGTTCTCTTTGGTCACGGCATAGTACCGTGATATCTCTTCTTAAAGCATAGAGTTCATAATCAACATTCTAAGGACCAGTAGTATCTGAAAATGATGGTGATGGAGGTGCATGCAGATAAGAATGGACATTTTTCATCTAGGTTCTCTAATTGGTACTGCCAATTACTTTGGAATTGGACGTTTGTAAACTCGTCGTTCGGTAAGGTGAAAAGATGGACTACCTCATAATAAAGAAGAATTTTAAATTGGTCAGGTCTGTCATGCCTTACTAAACTATAGTATAGGCAGTGGTGAATTTTAAGCAGGTCGTACCCAAAGGTAGGGGTCAACTGAGTTAGACGGTTTTGTAGGCCTATTGCTACAGCAATGTGGGTAACAAGTCCTGTCCACCTACATATTTTCCACAAGTTCATGGGAAACCTTATTCAGATTTGTCAATAGGAAGGTTACATAGTTTACAAGATGATTCTGGAAAAAACTTAAGATGAAAAACATCTCTTTTTTTTCTCACATTAGTCGGGTTTGGCGCTTTTTCGAAGAATGTTTGAGTAGTAGCCATATGAAAGTACCGAATGACAGGGTTATGGATGAGAGTGTTATCCATAGCCTCATGGTCAAAATGTACATCTTCAGTGATCTTTCCCCATAAATGCTCTAACATGACCCGCATATCATCCGACACTTCAGAGTAAGCTTATGGGCTATGGTGAAAAGCAAGGGATCTGGCTAATTCTCGACTTGTAAGACGGTAATCTCAGCCAAAAAGTCTAAAAATGGCCAAACCTCTATCTTGTTTGAGTCCCATGTGGGGTCGGAAATGGAATGAACTTAAGAAATCTAGTGTGAGGTTTGTGTAGGTTGGGTGTTTTGCAACTGAAAAGCTATCCCAACTCATCTCGCTAAACATAAAAAGGACGCTATCAATGAGTCCCAGGGAGTACAAGGTAGGAAAATCTGGGTATCAGGTAGGTGAGATGGTTTTTGCTGCTAGGATATCAAAGCGCTTTCTCTGGTCTTCGTTTTTGAAAATGATATTTATTTCACAAAGTGTCTGCATCCTCAAATAAGGTTAGTGGTAAAATCTGGCTAAGTGGGAATGTAGTGGCCCTGAAAATAAAAACACACACAAGTTAGATTTTTATTATTGAAAAATAGGAAATAAAATAAAGCGAAAGGAAAATTGTGGGTTTCCTCCTACACAGCGCTTTGTTTAACTTCGGTAGCTCGACGGTTATATAAGCCTCAAAATTAAGTTGTATGTGTAGCAAGCGGAGGCTCTGACAAGATGTGGCGATGATAGTACGTTGTATTATCGTCGCTAGTGTAATGTTTGAGTCTTTGCCCATTTATAATAAAAGGAGTTGATGTTTGGCTTTGAATCTTCACAACGCCAAATTATATGACTCTAGTAACTTTGAATGGCCCGGTCCATCTGGAGCATAATTTACCAAGAAAGAGGCACAATCTAGAGTTGAAAAGGAGTACTAATTCCCCTACATTGGATTCTTTCTGCATAAAAAAAATTGTGTAAACCATTTAGACAACACATAATTTTTTTAAAATGTAATTAAAATAATATATATTTTTATATTTTTGTTGAAAAGTAATTTTAAATGTATTTATTTCATTTTTTAATATTTATATATTATCATCAATATAGTTATTAGTTACAATTTCAGTATTCATTAAAATAAAAATTAAATGAAATAAAATAAAATATAAAAAGTAAGAATTAAAGTTAAGATATTGGAGAGTTTTAGACAATTGAATAAAAGTTTTATGAGATATAAAACCAAATATTTTATTATGAGAAAAAATAAACACTTTTATTTCATTTTATTAAATAAATAAGTTATTTTTTAAACATAGAAATTTGTAAAATAGATGGAAAAAAAGAGGAAAATAGAAAAAAAAATAGAATTAGATTATAGCAAGAATTAGTTTAAAATTATCTACTTTATCGTAAAAATTGATTACTCAAATTATCTACCTTATGTGACCAGGAAATGGAACTTCTCCTAGTTTTACAAAAGGTTAACTTGGACACATCTTTCTAGAATTTTCTCTAAGTTGGCAAGGCAGTTCTTAAAATTGGATCTGCTGACTAAGAAGTCGTCCATGAAAACTTCCATGGTTTCAACGAGGAAATCTGCACAGATTTCCATCATGCATCGTTGGAAAGTTACACGAGCGTTACATAGTCCCAAAGGCATTCATCGATAGGCAAATGTTCCATAAGGACACGTGAAGGTTGTTTTCTCTTGGTCATCCAGGTGAATAGAGATTTGGAAGAATCCTGAGTAGCCATATAAGTATCATAAATAAGAGTTCCTAGCCAAACGTTCAAGCATTTGATCAATGAATGGAAGGGGAAATGGTTCTTTCTTGTCACTTTATTTAGCTTTCTATTATTTCTGCACATTCTCCATCCGCTTTCTACACATGTCCCTACTGATTATCCTTTTGTATTTTGTATGACTATGAATCCTCCCTTTTTAGGTACAACGTGTATAGGACTAACCCATTTACTATCAGAGATTTGGTATATTATTCCAGCTTCAAGTAGTTTTAACTCGTCTCTCTTTACTATATCACTCATGATAGGTTTATCCTTCGTTGGTGTTCTCCAGAGGCTTTGGAATCGTCTTCTAACATAATTCGGTGCATACATATAGATGGGCTTATTCCTTTTAGTTCAGAGATATTATAGCCTAAGGTTGTAGGATACTTTCGTAAGACATCTAAAAGTTGATTTGTTTTGTCCCTATTTAGGTTTGCACTAACTATCACAGGACGATTCAGTTCTGCATTAAGAAATTTGTATCTCAGATTCTTAGGTAAGTCCTTTAATTCCACTGAGGGTTTCTTAGGTCTAGGCATGTGATCAGGGTGAGGAACAAACATGTATGAAGGTTATCATCAATATAAGGTGTGTATGCTTTAATCCCATCATCTTCCATTATCGGGGTTGAAGGAAGTTTAATTGTTTTGGTAGGTGTTTATGTATCCCATTCTCTTATGCATTCATCGATGATATTGATGGTGCAACACGAGTCATCTATAGATGGTGCTCTTAGAAATTTGGATAGGAAAAATTCGACTTCCTCACCACCTACTTTGAATGTCATTTTTCATCTCTTGACATCAACCATGGCTCTATCGGCTGATAAGAAGAGTCTACCTAAGAGGGTAGGGATGTCGTTGTCTTCTTTAATATCCATAACTACAAAGTCTGTTGGGATATTAAGTTGACCAATCCTAATTGGAATATCTTCAAGTATACCTATGAGGTATTTGACTGACCGGTCGGCCAGTAGGAGAGACATCCTAGTTGGTTGCATATCTCCTAGTTATAACCTATTACGCACAGCTAAAGGCATCAAACACACATTTTCTCCTTAATCAAGGAGTGCATTATTAATAACATGATTTTCAGAATACATGGTATAGAAAAAATTCCAGGGTCTTTCTATTTTTTTGCTAATCTGTTCTTAGTAATTGCATTGTATTCTAAGGGTTTAGGATCATCAAGCTTGCGCTTGTTTGTTAAGATGTCCTTCAAGAAATTAGCATATGATTGTATTTGTGTAATGGATTCAGTGAAGGGTATTTCAACGTGCAAATTTTCAATCACCTTCACAAACTTCTTATATTGGTTATATTGCTTGGTTTTCTTAAGACTTTGAGGATAAGGAATAGGGGTTTATCAGCGGGGGTGGTACATATGCTTGATCATTCGCCTTTTCTTTGTATTTAGTCCCTTCTTCTCTTTGTTTCTCTGGTTCTACAAGTTTCTCTACTACTTGTTCTCCACTTGCAGTTACAACTGGTTCTTTGGGTGGCTCTGGCTTATTGTTATTCAACCTAGGGTTTATAGGGCCATCGTAAGCGGTTTCGCTTCGTAATGCAATAACGTTAGCATGGATTTTAGGGTTAGGTTATGGTTGTCTAGGGAATGATCCTCCAGGTTTGGCCTGGGCAGCTTGTTGTTGTGCTACTTAGAAAATTTGGGTTTCCAACATCTTGTTGTGGGTTACCATACAATCGACTTTGTTTCCTAATTGGGTGATCAACTCATGTACGTGAACGTTTTGATTCATGAATTCTTTATTCTACTGAGTTTGAGTGGTAACAAAATTTTCCACTATTATTTCTAGATTGGACTTTTGAGGTGCAGCTTGGTTAGGTTGAGTGTGTCTTTGGTTTTGGTGCCCTTGTGGTCTCTAAGGTGCAGTGTTTTGAGGAAACTTAGAGTTATTGTTCTTGTAAGAGAAGTTTAGATGATTTCTCCATCCTGGGTTATCTGTGTTTGAATAGAGGTTTCCTTGGGCATAGTAGACCCGATCTATGATAAGTTCTGCTACAAGGCTACAATCGGCAGTGATATGTCCAGGTGTTCCACAAATTTCGAATCCGGGCCGAATGGCAGCTATGGTAGTTATAGGGTTAATAACTAAACTTTCGACTCTTTGAACTAGGGCATCCATTTTTGCGTTCATACGGTCTAGAGTCTAGACCATTAACTTCGTATATGTCTCCTTTCGTTTCTTTCTTCTCTACTGATGCTCGCTCAGCTCCCCATTGGTAATGGTTTTGTGCCATGTCCTCTATGAGAGCACATGCCTAGGGGTATGGTTTATTCATCAGTGCACCGCCAGCGGCAACATCTATGGTCATTTTAGTGTTATAGAGAAGTCTGTTATAAAAGGTATGGATGATTAACCATTGTTCCAACCCATGGTGTGGGCATGCTCTTAGTAAATCTTTGTATCTTTCCCCAAGTGTCGTAAAGAGATTCATTATCTTGTTGAATGAATCTAGTTATTTGGTTCATAAGGACAACATTCTTACTTGGTGGAAAGTATCTAGCAAGGAATACTTTCTTCAGGTCATTCCAAGTGGTAATAGAATTGTCTGGAAGGGAAACTAACCATGATCTAGCTCTATCTCTGAGCGGAAAAGGAAATAAAAGTAATCATATTGCCTCAGGTGCAACACCATTAGATTTCAATGTATCGGCCAGTTATACAAACACTTTCAAGTGTTGGTTCGGGTTCTCTTTCGCTAAGCCAGAGAATTTGTTTTATTATACGATTTACAACAAAACGGGATTAAATTCAAAATTATGAATTGTTATAGTAGGATTCACAATACTAGTATGAGGTTCTTCATTGGAGGGCAAGGCAAAATCCTTAAGGCGCTTACGATCTTGGTCTTCTGCCATTGCTCTCTTAATTTTTTGGAGCAAGTTTCGTGCTCGTACGTATCTTTCTGGTTCAGCTATTGAATCTACTAAAGCTCTGGTACTGCGAGATCTTCGCATCTACCATAAGAAAGGGTTGCCTTAGTCTAGACTGTGTAACAACAGGATTTTGAAATTTGACGCAATTGGTCCCCGAAAATCGCGCCAAAAACTTAATCGGTGCTTTTTACAAGTATACGGATCGTATCAGAGTAATATAAAGAGTGTTGAACCCACAGAGACCTGGTCATCAATCTATCATTTTCTATCCTTAAGGTGTTTATCTAAGGCTAATAAAGTAAGATTTGGATTGCGTAAAATAAAGTAGATTCGACTTAAATTAATAGAAGGAAAAAAATGTTAGAATATGGATCTCATCAATTCGTTGATACTCTCAATGTTCCTAAATTGAATCTATATGGGACAATATTTCTATTTTGAAAATAATCTATAGCAATATAGGTTGGTGTATGTCATACCCCAAAATTTGCCTTTCAGATTCTTTTTAAGCGTGCAAATAGAAATGAAGTCCATTAAACTTAAGTTGATCCAGACCCATGATCTCTAAACCCACCTTGCATTAGTTACATTATTTATTTTATTTGTTTTGGATTTTATTTGTTTAAATACAAATTAAATAAAAAATAAATAAATCAAATAAATGTCAATTAAAGAGGGAGAGAGGCGCATGATTTGATTTATTTAATCAAATATTTATTTTTAAAGACCAAAAGAAAAGATTGAGAGATAATTGGTAAAATTGAAGACAAATATAGAAGATTTTTATAATTTCAAGTCTCTTTCCAAATCTTATCACAATCTTCACAAATTTGCAAAGATTTAAGCTGGAATTATTAACCTAATTGGTGGCAATATAAAACCATAAGATGCTGAAGCCAAAAGGGGGGTTTTTGGGGACAAGGATTGGCAACCGAGGGCTTCAACCGAATCCTAAAAAATTTCAAGGAAAAGGTCAAAATTGAGATCAAGATTGCGGCCGTGTTCAAGGTGATTTGAAGACTTCAATCGATCCCTTGGCGTTCCCATAAGCTATTACCATCGTCACCTTCGACCGAAGCACTCATAATTGTGAGAGTAAGATCACGTTTTTGGTCTGTTCAAATTCGATTGCGTTTTCATATATGCATCCATCATTACTGTGTTTCGATTACCTTGTGTGGTTTAAATGCTTGTTTATGACGTTTTTATATGCTTCTATTTGAGTTTCGTTGCGAGGTTGTGAATATACCATTGCTAGGTTTTCAAAAGCTTCAAATTGGGAACCATGGATATAGGCAAAATTAGACTTAATGGACAACACCATTGAAACCGGAACACGAATTCCAATCGAACCATGGCTTCGCCTTGAGTTTATATGGCATATACTGTAATTTTGATGTTGCAGGATTTATAGCTACACCGGAAAAACCGTAGGCAAAAGGTCTTTGATTTTTCAGAAAATGCAGCGAGGAAGACGACTGAAGGCGCGCGTTTGCGAATTTGAATCGTTCACTTTTTGTTTATTAACGTATGCGTGGTTTAGATAAACATGAAACGAAGCGTAGCGCAGGTGGCGAAGGGAACGTGTTCGCAAGTTACCAGACCTGGGTTCGATCCCCAGGTTTTATTATTATTTTTTCAATAATTTGATTGCAGATCCAATGCTTCTCCTCTGGCGCGCTTACGATGTACATTCGATCTCCAGCCGTCAGATCAAGTCGACCTCAGATCCAACGCATCTCAATCTGCCAACCCACAATGGCCCTTCAAGACCTCCTTACGCCAGATCCAAGCTAAGTGGCTTTGCTTTTTTATATTATTTTTCTTTAATTATCACATAAATGTTTTTTTAACTTCCTTTTTTATTTATTATAATTATTATTTCTTTTCTATTCATTTATTTAGTCTAATTAGTTCTTATAATAGACGCATGATTTTTATCGAAAGTTCGATTTTTCGTAATTCTATTCATAATCGTTCATATGATTATCATTTAAAATTCAAAATTATTTTCAAAAAGACTGTTTTATCAATTAAATAATTAGGATTGCATCCACTAATTATTTAATCGATATGTCAATTCGAACTCTCGATTTTTCTCCATAACTTTGGTATTATTTCAATCAATTAATTATTCTATTAAACTTAGTCAATTTACACCCAGATTAGGGTTTATGGGAATTTGCTCTACGCTAAAAAATGTTTTTTTTTTCTGTGTCCTTTTCAGGATTGGTTTTTCATATGCTTTCCGACTACGCGCCACGTCAAGCCATAAGTTAAGTTCTATCCTTTCCTTATTTAAATTTTCTTTCACCTTTTATTTTTAGGGTTTGATCCCCGCTGACAATGAACTCCTCCTACACTTACTTCTTTTTCTATTGTCAATGTTTCAATGGTCAGAGTCAATGCTTCAGGCTACCTCCAACTATCAACCTTCGAAGCTAAGTTTCTTTTACCCTTTTTCTTTTATTGTCATTTTATTGATTAGGGTTAACTATGATTGCTTCTGAACCGATAATGCACTCACCCCCTCTGTTTATTCTTTCTTTTCCAATTTTCAGGGTTTGTCAATTGCCAAAGATACGCGTATCGGTAACCCTAAAACCCTAAACTCTAATGTTTTATGTTTTAATTATTGCTTATTATCCCGCTGGTTTCAATTCCCCTCTCCTCCGCTGGTTACAATCTCCCTTCCCCGTATTTGTTATGTTACTGCGTGGTTAGTAATCCTAGGGAGTGCAAGTCTTAATTGAATTTAGAATCACTTAATTTTACAAGATAAATATTTGAATTAACCACGTGATTGTTGCACCCACGCACACTTTTGGGGTAACCTCTCTGTTGCCTTGTTGCCTTGTTGCCTTGTTGCCTTGTTGCCTGTTGCCTTGTTGCCTGTTGCCTTGTTGCCTGTTGCCTTGTGTTTTTTGCAGAATAGCATGTCCCTCGAATACGAGGATACCTCAGCCATGTTGCCTCGATAAATAAAGGTCATGAGACCCTAAAATGATGTTGCCTTCGATACACTAACATGACCTCGACCCTCGGAAGTTGCCCACGAATAAGGCTGAGGTATCTTCTGGTTGCCTACAAACAAAGGCTATTCTGATCATTCCCTTTAGACTACCTGCCTCTCTATGGCATGGGTCAGTCTTTGGGCGAATGATATCTCGACGACCCTTCAACCTCCAAACGAAAGGCTTCCTGCCCTCTTATGGCAAGGATTGACCCTTTCATTCTGAAAGGCTAAAAAGAGACCCATCATCTGAGTTTAAGGTAATTGCCCCTAATTGCCTTGCAATGCTCAATTTTCATATTCTTTCTCACAATTCTTCAAAAACTGGCTACGCTCATTTACGAGCTAAAGTCCACTTTTTTTTTTTTCATCTACTTTTTCTAAAGACAAACGAGCAAGCAAAGCAATTAAGAGCCCATGGAAAACCATGGATGCAAAGGGTGCCTTACACCTTCCCTTTGCATAAATTACCCCCCGAACTTAGATTTCTTTAAAAGGTTTTTTTCTGTTTCTTTTTGCCTTTCCGATTTAGTTTGGATAAAATAAAAGTCGGTGGCGACTCATGCTTAACCGCGACATTTCGATTGATAAAAAGTCAGTTCACCGTATTACAGAACTGGCGACTCTGCTGGGGACTTTCCGATAAAAGAGGGGTTACCTTAAAAGTTTAGGATTCACTTAAATGTTTTCTATTGTTTGTTTTGTTTGTTTTATTTTTCAGGGGCGTTTTGGGAAAATTGAAGGACGAATCCTATTCCCGGATTCAAGAACACCTAAGTTTAGGAGTGGCATAGTCATGGAGGCCTCTTTCACATATGTGGGAGATGAGTCAATATGAAGTTCACGCTTGAGTTAGGACTCCATAGCATATGCACACCTTTCTCAAATGAGGGAGGTCTATGTATGTGTCTGTGGGTGCGCCGGAGCTCAAGGACCTTTAGTTACCCTTAACCCATCCTGGCCTTTAGGAACGTAGTGGGGGGACTACTCTTGACAAATGTTGAGGACTAGTCGCTACCCGATGCTACAATTCAGATAGGTCCTTTCTCAAAGTATCATTGCATGATGCAAATGCATCATGTCCGAGGGTGCTTTAGAAGGGCTGACAATTCTGGATAACTTGTAGAACCCGTTGCTGAAATCTCCTTATCCATAGAAATACCCTTGGGAAGGACACCTGATCAGACTCCATGCAAGCCTTAAGCCATAAATTGTGTGACTTGTGTGACTTATCTGTGCTTTCTACTAACCCTTTGGTTTTCTTGCAGGTTTTTCTTGTGGGACTCACTCGTCCTTATTACCCTACGTTTTGTCTGATGCATTGCATTCGCATGACATCGTGACATCATGACATCATAAGCATAACATGATTTAACTAACCCTTTCAAGGATCCTAGGGATTTAGGGCGCACAATTTCAGGTGCCTTTGTCAAAGACCGAATTCATATCAAGGGGCAAGAGGATTTATTTTCCTCTGGCCGTATGCCTTCCAGTTCAAAGACACAGCACCTATCAAGGGGCAAGAGGATTTATTTTCCTCTAGCCATGTATCTTCAAATTCAGAAGTATCCCGAATCAGAGGCGATGACCCACTCGATATGGTGAGCTTGATTCTCAAAGAAGGATGTTCAAAGACGAAATTCAGAATTCTTCAGACAAAGACGCGACTAAATCATTTCCTAATGTTGCTAACTAAATTCCTAAAGATCCTTGAAAATATTGCATTTGCATTCATCACATCGCATAACAGGTTTCTTACAATAAATCTCTCATCCTTCCTCGCTGTTTATTTCAGCATCATGGATCTTGAACAATCTGTCAAAAATCTCCAAGCTCAGAATGTTGAATTCCAAGCTTTGATCCTTAACTTGGCCAAGGGGCAAGAAGAATTAAAGTCTCTTCTGATCGAGAAGGGGAAGAATCAACATAAGCATCAAGGTGGTCAAGATAATCAGAGATCCAAGCCTAAGAGGTCCTTTACTCCATTACATATACCGCTGTCTCAAGTTCTCCAACAACTGCTCAATCAGAACTTGATAACTCTGTTACCTCCATATTCATTTCCTACCAATCCCACTCCTGGGTATAAGTACCGTGCGAGATGTGCTTATCATTCGAATAGTCCTGGTCATGATACAAAGGATTGTTGGCAATTGAAGCACAAGATTCAAGACTTAATTGATGAAAAGGTCGTTGACTTCAACTCACCCGAGGAACCTCACTTGACTAATGCTGTGCACAATCGGAAAGGTCGCAATGAACACAACAAATCTGTGAGGACAATTCTGATCTCTACACCAGTTCCACAACAAAGACGCAAGTCAGATGCACCTAGGCGTCAGTTCACAGAGATCAACATGTCGTTGGCTCAGGCATTACAACATTTGTTGAAAGCAAACTTGATTACTGTGAGGGATCCTCTTATAAAGCCCAACACTTCCTCTCCTGACTATAAACCCAATGCGAGGTGCGCATATCATTCCAATAGCCCTGGACACGATACGAATGATTGTTGGTCATTGAAGAACAAGATCCAAGATATGATCGATGCTGGTGAAATTGAATTCCCTCATCCCAAGACTCCTGTAGTGATCACTACTCCTAGGCATAATCACGACAAGACTGATTAATATTTAAAGTGGATGAGCTTTTAATCATTAGCTTTACTTTCATTTGCAATTTCTATTCTGTTTGTTTAAACATTCGAATTATGATAGACATTAACAATTTTAATAATCATCATCAGTGCATTGCATATGTTTGTCTTGAATAAATTATTTCGCTATCACTCATTTTAAATTATGTCTTTACTCTGCATATGTTTTGTGATATTCAACTCCTGCTAAGTTGTAAGCCTCTTGAGGGAGGATGACGAAAACGATACCGCAACCTCATACAGTATGCTTTTGAACGGACTATGCTGACGATGTACAGGCATTTGTTCAATTCCTAAATAGTGGAGATATAAGGATGTTAATCCCTCGTCAACCCCTTTGAGCCTAAGAAGTAGAAGTTTCTTTCTTGTACTAATCAAAACCCTTTGATCATAACCTGGGGCAGGGTAGTTCTCGGTTAATTTGGTTGTGCATTCTATTTTAAGAGAATCATTCAGTATACCTTTCAACAAAGGTTTCAATCACAAGTGTTCATCCGCACACATCAAATAAGCGTTGGAGATGACAGTCAAAAGACAATGATGGTTCATCAATCATTAAGCAAGGCAGTCAATATCTTTCAAAAAAAAAGATGAAAAAACATATATACAAAGAAAAGCCAGCTAAGTCAAAAATAAAAAAAATGACTTAGGCAAAATCAAGGCATCCCGCTGGCTGTAATCTCAAAAATAAACAGTTCAGGCAAAAGTTAGGGATATCAAAAGATGAAAAGAGAGAAGTCAATAAATTACTGAACAACACAATGTTGTGACTACCAAAAGGAAGAAGTGACTGCCATCTTAAAAGTTCTCTTTGCTTGGGAACCATCATCATTATCGAATGTGCAAATCCAAAAGTCTCTTGGAACCTGAATGCATAAGTTGAATTAACTGAGCTTAGGACTGAAGAACATCACGAAGAAGGGGATGGGTATAAATAAATTTTGAGCCATTATCCTTTGTTTCTTAAACCGTGAACCAAGCCACGTTACAACCCTTAAAAGTCCTAACTGAAGCATGGTTAGTTCGAAAGCATACTGTCACCAAAAAGGTATCCCGACTCCTTAAGGTTTACTACAAATGCTAAGTTGATATCCTGTTTTCTACAAAAATAGCATGTTTTTACAAATATCACGCTTTTACATCTCTTGTTTTAATGTTTTTTCAAAAACTCAAGACAGACGTATGCATTGCATCTCATGAATTCATTATTAAGCACATTCTGCTACATAATTTCAAATGTTAGCATCAGAACGAATTTGCACAGGGTATGGCTAATGACTGAAAGTTATCCCGACAAACAAAATTACTCCAAGAAGCCATGTCTCTTACGTATACAAGGGGCATGACATGTTTTGTCCAATCAATCTGGGGCAATCAAGTCAAAATTCCAAGAATATCTCATGGATGCTCGAACAATCAGGGGCATGCATCCAAGTATATCTAGAGCTACTCCCCAATCAACGTAAGACATTGTCATGAGCCTATGATTACTAGGGGCATATCGCTCATAGTGCACATCTCATAGAGTCCTCATGAGGCGAATCTTTCCAAAAGTTCCTACTAACTGGGGCAAATCTATGCAAGTCCAGTTCAACATCTTGATCAATACTCAGTGGCGTGTCCTGAATCGAGTAGTAAGCTACTATGATACTGGGGGCAACTTTCAAGACATCCACATCTCCCCACAGAGCCAGGTTCATAAGATCACATCCCCACAAAGTAATCATTAAGAAGATATCTTCAAAAGTTCTCGTCCCGACACAGATATGGATCCCCAACAGAGTTTACATCTTCAACACTGTTGTTTCTCCAACACCTTGCTCTTTTCCAACATGGTTTATTAATGTCTTTATTCCCAATCAGGGTACATCAAGTTACTGATCATCCCCAAGCAAGAATTATAAATCCCCAGTTGTACTTCCTCAAGACAAAATCAAACGACAAAATCACAATGATACAGAGATTTATTTTCTCGAGATACTCCAAATAGCATAAATCATGTTCATACATCATGTATCATAGTAACTTCATACATAACATACATACGCCTTATTACATAGGCATAACACTCTCATTCATTTCAAAATTACAATGCATGCATCACGGCATTGCATAAAACTAATATTTCTTTTTCAGCCTACTTCTACAATCAAATAAACATTGTCTTCTAGATATAGTGCAGATATAATAAAGTCAACGATTTAATTCTGACACTCATTCAAGACAGAGATTTAATTTTGATACTTAATTTTGGGTTTCCTCCAGAGATAGTTCAGAAATAATCAAGACAGAGATTTAATTCTGATACTTAATTTTGGGTTTCCTCCAGAGATAGTTCAGAAATAATCAAGACGAAGATTTAATTCTGATACTTAGTTTTGGGTATTCTCCAGAGATAGTTCAGAAATAATCAAGACAAAGATTTAATTCTGATACTTAGTTTTGGGTATTCTCCAGAGATAGTTCAGAGATAATCAAGACAAAGATTTAATTCTGATACTTAGTTCCGGGTATTCTCCAGAGATAGTTCAGAAATGATCAAGACAAAGATTTAATTCTGATACTTAGTTCCGGGTATTCTCCAGAGATAGTTCAGAGATAATCAAGACAGAGATTTAATTCTGATACTTAACAGTTCAGAGATAATCAAGACAGTTATTTAATTCTGACACTTAATTTTGGGTATCCTCCAAAGATAGTTCAGAGATAATCAAGATAGAGATTTAATTGTGACAATTATTTCGAAAATAGTTCAGAGATAATCAAGACGACGATTTAGTTCTGATACTTAGTTTCGAGCATCCTCCATGAATAGTTCAAAAGACTTAGATCTAATTCAGTTACTACGAACGGTGCTGACATGATCAATCTCCAATAAATTTTCTCTCAAGGCTCGATAGCATCTTCAAGCCCATCTCCGAAAAGGTCCCTACTTCAGCTAGGGCAAATTCCTGGGTATTCTAGTGTTCAATCCTCTTCTACCTTTAGATTTCGACAGGCACACACGCCAGTCTACATCTTCAGGTTTAAGAAGATTGAACAGGGGCAGCTGTCATACCCCAAAATTTGTCTTTCAGATTCTTTTTAAGCGTGCAAATAGAAATGAAGTCCATTAAACTTAAGTTGATCCAGACCCATGATCTCTAAACCCACCTTGCATTAGTTACATTATTTATTTTATTTGTTTTGGATTTTATTTGTTTAAATACAAATTAAATAAAAAATAAATAAATCAAATAAATGTCAATTAAAGAGGGAGAGAGGCGCATGATTTGATTTATTTAATCAAATATTTATTTTTAAAGACCAAAAGAAAAGATTGAGAGATAATTGGTAAAATTGAAGACAAATATAGAAGATTTTTATAATTTCAAGTCTCTTTCCAAATCTTATCACAATCTTCACAAATTTGCAAAGATTTAAGCTGGAATTATTAACCTAATTGGTGGCAATATAAAACCATAAGATGCTGAAGCCAAAAGGGGGGTTTTTGGGGACAAGGATTGGCAACCGAGGGCTTCAACCGAATCCTAAAAAATTTCAAGGAAAAGGTCAAAATTGAGATCAAGATTGCGGCCGTGTTCAAGGTGATTTGAAGACTTCAATCGATCCCTTGGCGTTCCCATAAGCTATTACCATCGTCACCTTCGACCGAAGCACTCATAATTGTGAGAGTAAGATCACGTTTTTGGTCTGTTCAAATTCGATTGCGTTTTCATATATGCATCCATCATTACTGTGTTTCGATTACCTTGTGTGGTTTAAATGCTTGTTTATGACGTTTTTATATGCTTCTATTTGAGTTTCGTTGCGAGGTTGTGAATATACCATTGCTAGGTTTTCAAAAGCTTCAAATTGGGAACCATGGATATAGGCAAAATTAGACTTAATGGACAACACCATTGAAACCGGAACACGAATTCCAATCGAACCATGGCTTCGCCTTGAGTTTATATGGCATATACTGTAATTTTGATGTTGCAGGATTTATAGCTACACCGGAAAAACCGTAGGCAAAAGGTCTTTGATTTTTCAGAAAATGCAGCGAGGAAGACGACTGAAGGCGCGCGTTTGCGAATTTGAATCGTTCACTTTTTGTTTATTAACGTATGCGTGGTTTAGATAAACATGAAACGAAGCGTAGCGCAGGTGGCGAAGGGAACGTGTTCGCAAGTTACCAGACCTGGGTTCGATCCCCAGGTTTTATTATTATTTTTTCAATAATTTGATTGCAGATCCAATGCTTCTCCTCTGGCGCGCTTACGATGTACATTCGATCTCCAGCCGTCAGATCAAGTCGACCTCAGATCCAACGCATCTCAATCTGCCAACCCACAATGGCCCTTCAAGACCTCCTTACGCCAGATCCAAGCTAAGTGGCTTTGCTTTTTTATATTATTTTTCTTTAATTATCACATAAATGTTTTTTTAACTTCCTTTTTTATTTATTATAATTATTATTTCTTTTCTATTCATTTATTTAGTCTAATTAGTTCTTATAATAGACGCATGATTTTTATCGAAAGTTCGATTTTTCGTAATTTTATTCATAATCGTTCATATGATTATCATTTAAAATTCAAAATTATTTTCAAAAAGACTGTTTTATCAATTAAATAATTAGGATTGCATCCACTAATTATTTAATCGATATGTCAATTCGAACTCTCGATTTTTCTCCATAACTTTGGTATTATTTCAATCAATTAATTATTCTATTAAACTTAGTCAATTTACACCCAGATTAGGGTTTATGGGAATTTGCTCTACGCTAAAAAATGTTTTTTTTTTCTGTGTCCTTTTCAGGATTGGTTTTTCATATGCTTTCCGACTACGCGCCACGTCAAGCCATAAGTTAAGTTCTATCCTTTCCTTATTTAAATTTTCTTTCACCTTTTATTTTTAGGGTTTGATCCCCGCTGACAATGAACTCCTCCTACACTTACTTCTTTTTCTATTGTCAATGTTTCAATGGTCAGAGTCAATGCTTCAGGCTACCTCCAACTATCAACCTTCGAAGCTAAGTTTCTTTTACCCTTTTTCTTTTATTGTCATTTTATTGATTAGGGTTAACTATGATTGCTTCTGAACCGATAATGCACTCACCCCCTCTGTTTATTCTTTCTTTTCCAATTTTCAGGGTTTGTCAATTGCCAAAGATACGCGTATCGGTAACCCTAAAACCCTAAACTCTAATGTTTTATGTTTTAATTATTGCTTATTATCCCGCTGGTTTCAATTCCCCTCTCCTCCGCTGGTTACAATCTCCCTTCCCCGTATTTGTTATGTTACTGCGTGGTTAGTAATCCTAGGGAGTGCAAGTCTTAATTGAATTTAGAATCACTTAATTTTACAAGATAAATATTTGAATTAACCACGTGATTGTTGCACCCACGCACACTTTTGGGGTAACCTCTCTGTTGCCTTGTTGCCTGTTGCCTTGTTGCCTTGTTGCCTGTTGCCTTGTTGCCTGTTGCCTTGTTGCCTGTTGCCTTGTGTTTTTTGCAGAATAGCATGTCCCTCGAATACGAGGATACCTCAGCCATGTTGCCTCGATAAATAAAGGTCATGAGACCCTAAAATGATGTTGCCTTCGATACACTAACATGACCTCGACCCTCGGAAGTTGCCCACGAATAAGGCTGAGGTATCTTCTGGTTGCCTACAAACAAAGGCTATTCTGATCATTCCCTTTAGACTACCTGCCTCTCTATGGCATGGGTCAGTCTTTGGGCGAATGATATCTCGACGACCCTTCAACCTCCAAACGAAAGGCTTCCTGCCCTCTTATGGCAAGGATTGACCCTTTCATTCTGAAAGGCTAAAAAGAGACCCATCATCTGAGTTTAAGGTAATTGCCCCTAATTGCCTTGCAATGCTCAATTTTCATATTCTTTCTCACAATTCTTCAAAAACTGGCTACGCTCATTTACGAGCTAAAGTCCACTTTTTTTTTTTTCATCTACTTTTTCTAAAGACAAACGAGCAAGCAAAGCAATTAAGAGCCCATGGAAAACCATGGATGCAAAGGGTGCCTTACACCTTCCCTTTGCATAAATTACCCCCGAACTTAGATTTCTTTAAAAGGTTTTTTTCTGTTTCTTTTTGCCTTTCCGATTTAGTTTGGATAAAATAAAAGTCGGTGGCGACTCATGCTTAACCGCGACATTTCGATTGATAAAAAGTCAGTTCACCGTATTACAGTGTACTTAAAGAAATAAGAATTGTAATTTTGTAAAACTATTATCATATTATATTTTTGTATTGGTGACTATTAATTTATTATTTTTTTAAATCTTTTATAGTGATTTATGATAATCAACGTATATAATTTTTTTTTGCATATTTAAAGTTATTATTATAATATAGAATTGAGATATAATATTATATATTAGGTTGATTATCTGAAATAGAATGTTAAATATTAGAATGGATCTTAATATTATAGTTAGGCATTCAAGGATCAAGAGAGATTTAGATGTTGCAAATACTAGATGGATTCAATCTATCTGAATATATTTGATAATAGTGTTAATTTTATATTTTATCATTTGTGATCTATTTTTATGATTTAATATAGTTATATTTTGAAAAATATGAAGTAAATTAAGAAGGTTTGAATTTAATAGAAAACAAAAAATGATTTAAACTAAAAAATAGTTAACAATTAGTATTTTAATAATTGAAATAAAAATTAATTATGAATATATTTTGGTATAAATGAATTATTAAGAGAGTGTACTGTAAATATATAATTGTGACATTAGAGTAATAATAATTGTAATTTTCTGTTTGGAAAAAAACAAGAGCAGCCCAAATAATGAGAGAGAGCCCACGATCCAGAAAGAAAAAGCAAAAGAGCTAACAGTTAAACGACGTCGTGTTTAGGAATGAATTCAAAAACGGAAAAAAAAACGCTAAACGACGTCGTTTTGACGCAAAACACAAATAAAATGAAAAAATTCGCCGTTGCCGGGGATCGAACCCGGGTCACCCGCGTGACAGGCGGGAATACTTACCACTATACTACAACGACTCAGTTGTTTATTTTTTGTATCGTTTGTTATTAATATATTTTATGCAAACCATCATCATCAAGATAACACTTTTGTGGCTCTGGCTAAGTTCCCTTACATATCTCATTCTCATCCGTCTGTTTATTGTTTCATTTCATACTGTTACCTTCAAAATAATCTCCAATTAATGAATACTCACTACTACCACCACTACATCATTATGCATTCCAACTAACAACATTCTTCCACCCAATTTTACATCCAAATTCAACAATTACTCTAAGTTCTAACATAAACTCCTTATAATAATCTATTATTTTTTTAATAAAATAGCACCAACACTACTATAAATAAATCTTATTAGTCACCAAAAAATTCATTAAACAAAAAGAATATAATCTATTTGAATTTAAATAATTAAACAACGCACTAAAAAAAACTAATAAAATTATAATCTCATTATTAATTACAAAGTATCAACAAAGTTACAAAATATGCATGTCATAGATTTTTTTTTATAATAAAATTCAAATCTTCAAAAAACTTCCAACTAAAATAAATAAACAACTAACATTAATATTAATATTTAGCGAATCAAATATTGCACATGTTAAAAATTTAATAATGTATACAATAAATAATTGAACTTTTAAAATACTCCCCGAAGCTCACCTAATGGATCAGGGTGCCTGCGCAATTGAAATTTTTGGTAAAGGCAAAATATGTTAACACCGATGTCTTTACAACATCTGTCTTCAAACTGAATAGATTCACCAGACTCAAAATTGATACTTAATTAAGATTGCAGAATGATAAACAACACAAAGAATTGTTAACAAATTTCAGTGCAACAACACCTAATCTGGAGGCTACCAAGCTAGGAAGGAAATCTCCACTACTGATTGTATCAATTCAAAGCTAAACAGTCTAAGTTTACAACTTCTCACTTAATCACTATCATGTGCAACTTTTACCTAGAAATCAACATCTAGATATGAGAAATCATCATCCCACTTCCTAAATCACCTCAGTGATATCTAACAGTCTCAATCCCAGTGACTACATCAAGAAAAATCTAACAAGAAGACTGTTCTTCCAAAATAAAGCTTCAAGAGTGAGAACAATACTCAAATCATAACATAAAGACTTCTATGTGAGAATATTTTGTCTACCACAAGTATCAGAAGATAAAAGGGTGACATAAAACTACACAAAAGACTCTCAAACTTGCAACTCTAAGCCTCCCCTAATTTAAAAAATATAAAAAGTTCAGATTACATTAGGAAAGGACTTCTCTTTAAATACACCTCTGTTGTCCATGGGCTTCGAAATCTGCATTCAGATATTTCTTGATCCAAAAGCTGAGTGATGCACCAATTGTGCAGATAAATCTCCTTAAATCTTGGAACACAAACATCAAGTTTCCTAAACTGTCTTATCATCTAATTTTGACAACTTGTATACAGCTGGAGATATAAAACTTGTTCCGTATTAAATCTTCTTGACCTGTAAAAAATACTGAGATATATCCAATGACGCTTGAAAAAATTTTCTATGATGGATTGCTAGAGTAGAGAACTATTTGGGTTCAAGGTTTATTTTCTTAAATATTTATTTGAGCCGAAAATCATATATTTGAAAATTTGATTTTAATTTTCTTAATTTTTTTCATCAGAAACAAAATGCATGCAAGATCCGATAGAATAATCTCGCACCCAACGTTTGATCTTCCCCAAAATTCAATAGATCGAAGATCTAAAATCTAAATCCTTAGGGAATTTGATTTTTATCTAGATCTCTAGGGAATTTAATTTTAATTTTGATTTTAATATTATGTGTAAACAATGTAATATTTTGGGTAAAGTAAATAATCTTCCCATGTATTGTCAAGTGTTTGAAAGGGATAGTAAGATCATCCTGGGATATTGCATTATATTTTTATCAAGTCATTGCATGTATTGTCAAGTCTTTAAAAGGGATAGTAAGATCATCCTGGGATATTGCATTATATTTTTATAAAGTCATTGCATGTATTGTCAAGTCTTTACATGTGTATTTTATGTTGTTTATTGACATTCTCCATTTTTTTGAGCCATACCATATTTTTTGAAAATCGTATACATTGCAGAGATTTGGAAAACTTCGTAAAATTGGTACCGTGTTAACACAATATTCTTCTGAATACGAAGATTGATTTGAATACTTATTATGTTTTAGCCTTAAATTCTTATCCCCTTAGTCACACTTAAGTAGTTTTACTTGCAGTCAGCTCCGACTTAAGCATACTTTACGTAAGGAAGCCGATGAATATAAGTGAATGATCCTAAATTTTTATTTATTATGATAAATTTAAAATAGGTAAATGAGCCCATAAGTTGGGTGACCTTCACAGGGTCACTTAACCCAACGGTTGTGAAACCTGCAAAAATTATAGAGAAACTCGTTGTTATTTACGCTGGTTCAGTGGTTTCTGGTACTGAACTTGGTAGGGTGGATTACAGTCTGATCTCCCGTAACTACGATAGAGTAAGCAAAAGGGTTACACCGTTTAAAGTGCCAGAACCCCGAGCAAAAAGTTCATAGTCACTAACCGGTCGCCTTGCTATGAGTATGTACGAATAACAAACTTAATATGATTGCATGAGGATGAAAAAGGTGAGGAAAAGGGGTGAGAAAGTTAGACTTAGACATAATAAACATGATTCAAATTGGTTTGTATAAGAGAGAGGCTTATGATCGCTAAATATGCGATTATGTGTTCTTACGATGTCAATAGTATATAAGTAGTGCGTGTCGATACAAATAGCCTACAATGAGTATCCGCACGCAAATGTTGTTCACTAATCTGGATTCTATGATAGCAACTTGCTTTAGGACAAAAAAAGGTTTAAGTGTAGGAGAGTTGGATGACACTAAATTACACCATATATTTGACTCAATTTATGCATGTTTATTGATCATTTATTTTATATTTCCACTGTTATGTTGGTATTCTATTTATGTTTCAGGAAATTTACAAATTAAAAGTCGATCGCAGAGAAACGAAGAAAAACATACAAAAATGAGAGAAATAAATTTCATTGTACTCGTGGCGACCACCATGGCGTTCACCATGGAGGTAGCCACGACCAACCCACGTTCTCAGATCTAGCCCTTCTGTTTGAGCCTTCATTGGTGTTTCTTATTTTCATGTAAATATTCTTTGCTAACTTGTAAATATTGGCATCAAGAAGAGAAATTTGTATCAAATGTTTTACTTTTAAGTTGAATCATAATCAAATCGTTCAAAGACAAATAACCTGTTAGTTACCTTATTTTGTAAAGAGTCTGTTCGCCGTAAAACAACATAGGAAAATGAATGTCTTGCATAGAAGACACTGAATTGAACATTTAATTATAGAGTAAATATCAAAAGAATTTTTGGAAGAGCTACTAATAGATAATAAATAAGCTATTCACAACACTTAATTCTCTCAAAGTCAATTTTATTCTTATGAGTTTAGCAAGTAACAATTGTTACGTCTGTCGTAAATTATATAGTGGAAGATTGCAGCTGTATACATACAGTTAACAATGCATGCATCAGAAAGGTTTATAAGTGTCAAGCACACTTTTAGTAGCACCCTAATTATTGTATCCCTGCTCTAGTAAAAATTAAAAACTACTTATAGAATTGAAAAATATATTTTTAGATGTATTTCATTCACATTCGTTTTTCAGTCAAATCTTAAGATTGTGTTAAAAGAAAATTACGAAGTATAATTGTCACATAATTCTTTCATATTTCTTGGAAGTAAATTGTGTTGTAGATTTTTTTTTATTAATAATGGCAAACGTGTTTATTATTTTTTTAAAAAAAATATTTTCAATCACAAATATTCGTCATTTTTATGTATATGTAAATATTTTGTCTCATTTTTTTTTAATATCCATGAATAAAAAATTTATCTTATAAATTTATTTATATTAATCAGTAACAAATATTTATTTTATAGTATTTATGTATCAATAATAAATATGTATTATGTAATTTTTTATATTTATCAATAATCAATATATGTATTATATATTTTTTAATTATTATTTATAATAGTGGTAGTTAGATATTAAATTATTATTATTATTAATATTATTATTTATTTTTAATGTAGGGGTAAATTAGTAAAAATATAATTAGTGTTTGTGCTTAGAGTTGTTACCAAGATGCCATGTGATTAGGGTTGCCATCAAGACAAATTTGGATTTATATTAAATAGATAAATTATTGTTATGACCTTAAATTGTTCTTCATCGAATTCTTTGTACCATCATCATCAACGTGTTGGTGATATGTAATTTTTGACACACCACAATTGTCGTTTTACCTTTTTTGTGTAAAAGTAATTGTTCATTGTGTTTGTTCATATATACAAGAGTGAGAATATATCATACAGATCGATATGCGTATACAAGTTAGCCTACGTCAAGACTAGGTTAGCTAGATTGAACATTTTTGAAATAGAGAAAGACTTAGGCATTTAAAAAAAAAATCCCATTTAGCTAAATAGTCCAAGCTAGTTAGCATTAAAAAAAGGAAAATTCTAAGGTGAAGTCATCAAATTAACTTTTTTGGTGAAGTCCTAAATTTGGCCAATCAGAAAACAGTGTTGACTTTAAAATTTCTAGTATTGACTTAGTCAATGTCGCGTAGGATTATATGATGCACACCATTATTGTGTATCCTCTTCTGTGTACCTCATAGATCAAAGTCTTTAATCTTCATCTTCTACATCTGAATCCAGATTTTCAAGTTCATCTTATATATCTATAAATCTCTAGATCAATCATTAACAGCATGAAAACACATTTAATTAAGATTTTTAAAAAATCTATTCAAGAACTTTTATGAACTCAAGAACACAGAAATGGCAAAACCATGATTATTAACTGTTTCAAAAATTCATAATACATATAAGAGTATATCAATCTAAATTTTAATTATTATTTTAGAGTTTAGTCTATAATTTACAAAATCTAAGAAATTTTTTAATTCAATGTGAAGTCCAAAAAAAAAGTTTTAAATCATATGTTCTCCAGATATTTTTTTTAAGGAGAATACTTAGATACAGTTTATTTGGTGTGGTTTGTACTATTTTTCAATGAAAATATGACATGGTATAATTTTCTCTTACACATATGCAATTTTCTCCTATTTTCACTCTTTAAATGATGTTAAAGTACACTTGTCATATTTTCATTGACAAATAGTATAAACCACATCTAACAAATTGTAGGTAAGTTTCCTCCTTTTTAAAATCATATTATATCTTACTATATTGATTTTGTATTCGGTGTTCCTAAGTTAATCAAGTAACTCCATTCAAATTTTTATGATTTTTTGTTTGTTTATTATAGTGGAAGAGATATGTCGTGACATGGTTAATGGATTGTTTATTTCATATGGTATTGAAAACTATTATTTATTAGAGGTTAATCATCAAAATAAATTAATTATTTTCATTTCAATAACTAAATTAAAGAAAAAAAGATTTTAAAAATTAAAATGAAACTTTAAAGAGTTTTTTTCTCAATTTTATAGGCATTAATGATACTAAAATTTATTATTTTTTAGCGAAGCTATCTTAATTTATTTTTACTAAATAGTGATATTTTTACTCTTAAATATACTTTTATGATTTTTTTAAAGATTAACCCGCATATTTACTATCATCCATTAAACAAAATAAATAAATTATTTATAATATATTTTATTTATATCTTATAATAAATCAAATACTCTATTATGACATAACTTTTAAAATATTATTCACAGTTTAGTAACTTACAACTAAATCGAATATAACTTACAACAAAAGTTTATTTTACAATTTTATTTTTCGTAAATGATTATGTAATTTAAAAGGATATATAGAGATAGTTAATAATTATTATCATATCAATAATAAATAATAATAATAATAATTTAAAAATTAAAATATAATTTATAAGATTCAATTGATGTGTAAAATAAAATAGAAATTATACCTATTATTCATATAAAAAGACAATATTATTAAAATAATTTGTAACAAAAATTAAATATTTTTGTGGTTATAATGCTTTAAAAAAGAAAAAAAAAATCTATAAACATAAACATAGAAATAATGGAAGTGCATTGTTAGAATATGCAAATGCATACCTATTACTTAATCTATTATGGTAATAATACTCAATAAATATCGTATGCATACCGATAATTTTCATATTTAAAAATTGTAAATTTCTTTATTAAATTTTTATTATAAAAAAAAATTGTGTAACCCATTTAGACAACAGATAATTTTTTAAAATGTAATTAAAATAATATATATTTTTATATTTTCGTTGAAAAGTAATTTTAAATGCATTTATTTCATTTTTTAATGTTTATATATTATCATCAATATAGTTATTAGTTACAATTTCAGTATTCATTATAATAAAAATTAAATGAAATAAAATAAAATTTAAAAAGTAAGAGTTAAAGTTAAGATATTGGAGAGTTTTATTAATAGACAATTGAATAAAAGTTTTATGAGATATAAAACCAAATATTTTATTATGAGAAAAAATAAACACTTTTATTTCATTTTTTTAAATGAATAAGTTATTTTTTAAACATAGAAATTTGTAAAATAGATGAAAAAAAAAAGAGGAAAATAGAAAAAAATAGAATTAGATTATAGCAAGAATTAATTTAAAATTATCTACTTTATCATAAAAATTGATTACTCAAATTATATTTAAATTTTATTTTGATAAGTTTTTTAAATATATATATATATATATATATATATATATATATATATATATATATATATATATATATATATATATATATATATATATATATATATATATATAGGATTTAATGGAAATACACCGACAATGTAAAGCAGTTTTACACTGTCAGTGAATTGTAGCCGTTTAATATTTATTGAATTTTAACTTTTATTTTAATTATTTATAGAATAATATATATGAATGGTTGTGATGCATTGAATGTGTAAAAAAATTTACACTGACAGTGCACATCCATTAAACCCATATATATATATATATATATATATATATATATATATATATATATATATATATATATATATATATATATATATATATATATATATATATATATATATATATATATATATATATATATATATATATATATATATTATAAAACTTGAAACATAGGCTAGATTTCTAAATTTATAGGTTTGAAAGATTTTTTTAATAATGATTTTTATTTGGAGATTTTTAATAATGGTAATTGAATATTATTATTTTTATTATTATTTATAATAGTGATAGTTGGATATTAAATTATTTTATTATTATTATTATTATTATTATTTATTTATTTTTCATACAGGGATAAATTGGAAAAAATATAATTAGTGTTTGTACTTAGAGTTGTTACCAAGATGACATGTGATTAGGGTTGTCATCATGACAAATTTGAATTTATATTAAGTAGCTATATTAATTTACGACCTTAAATTGTTCTTCATCAAATCCTTTGTACCATTATCATCAATGTGTTGGTGATATGTAATTCTTCACACGCCACAATTGTCGTTTTTTCCTTTTTTGTGTAAAAGTAATTGTTCATTGTGTTTGTTCATAAATACAAGAGTAAGAATATATCATACCGATTGATATGAGTATACGAGTTAGCCTACATCAAGACTAGGTTAGATTGGACATTTTAAAAATAGAGAAAGGCTTAGGCATTTTTTAAAAATCTCATTGAGCTAAATAGTCCAAGCTAGTTAGTATTAAAAAGGGTAAATTCTAAGGTGAAATCATTAAATTAACTTTTTTGGTGAAGTCATAAATTTGGCCAATCAAAAAACAGTGTTAACTTAAAGTATTGACTTAGTCAATTCCACATAGGATTATATGGTGCACACCATTATTGGATACCGTCCCGTGTAGCTCATAGATCAAAATCTTTAATCTTCATCTTCTACATCTAAATCTAGATTTTCATGTTCATCTTATATATCTATAAATCTATAGATCAATCATTAACTGCATGAAAAACATTTAATTAAGATTTTCAAAAAAATATGTTCAAGAGCTTTCATGAACTCAAACACAAAAAAGGCAAAACCATGATTATTAACTGTTTCAAGCAAATGAATACACCATTAGAAGTAGAATTTTACCACAAGCACATTTCTATAATAAGTTTTTCATAAAACCTCAACCAAGTTGAACCGAACGTGTTTTTGTTAGAGTTTCTCGCCACTTTTTTGCTTCGATTTGTCAAATTCACAACTTGTTTGGCAACTTTGAATACATATTTGAAATCGAGGTGAAATTTTGGTTCCAACGGTATATAATTTGTGAATTAATTTGTTGATTTGATAATTTTTTGATTTTTTTTTGTCCAGGATATCTCATGAACTCAAGATCCCAAAAATGACAAAATCATTATTCTTAATTGTTTCAAGCAAATGAATACATCATAATAAGCGGAATTACACCACGAACTCGATTCTATAATTAATTTTTCATGAAACCTCATAACCAAGCCAGATAGCGTGTTTGTGTGCGAGTTTCACGCCACTTTTTGTTTCGATTTGTCAAATTCACATTTTGTTTTTCCATTTTGAATACGTACTAGTAAGATACTTGTGCTTTCGCACTTAATTATATATGTAGAAATTTGAAATGAATAGTTTAATTATAAATGAAAAATGATTATATAAATTTAAGTATACTAAATAATCATATAAAATAACTGTAAGATGATCATATAAGCATTAGACAATGACACAAGTGAGAACGCCATTGTCCAATGCTCAACTGGGAAATCTTAGTCAGCGATTGAATGCGGCAAGTTCAAGTGGAGTTATCAAAGGGAAAAGCCCACTTCTGGCTACATCGGGGGGAACGGGATTGGAAACGATTGTGGAGGAACAAAAACAAGCAAATACAGAGGAGAAGGAACCAAAGGAATCACCCCGCCCATGGGTGGATATCATTCGAGGTAACCGTCTGGCTTCTAATGGCATAAAAATTACTTATACCCCCCCTTCTATTATTGATGGAGAAATAGAAGTTATACTATGTGAGAATGATATTGCATCCGAATTGGTATACTGGGAACATGCCTTAGTTATGTATGTGTTAGGGGAGGAACTGTCAATGAATGCTGTCAAGAAATTCATGAATAATGTGTGGAATTTCGTGTCATTACCTGAGCTGTTTTATAATGAGGAGGGTTATTTCCTAATCAGATTCAAATCCAAAGAGGACAGGGATGCAGTGCTGATGAGAGGGCCATATACAATATATAGGAAGCCTATGTTCCTACACAAATGGACACCAGATTTCAAACTTGAGGAGGATATGCTGAGGGTGCTGCCTATCTGGGTAATCTTTCCTAACCTGCCTTTAGCTTTCTGGGGGGAATCTAGTATTGGGAAAATTGCGAGTGCTATAGGAAAACCCTTAATGACAAATGAATGTACGGCAAAGAAATTACGGGTATCCTATGCTCGAGTGTTAATCGAAGTGGATGTAACAAGGGCTCTCAAGAGAACGATTAATATAAGGGATCCTACTGGAAACAAACTTAGCCAAGAAGTGGACTATGAATGGGAACCTTTGTACTGCCATAAATGTAGTAAAGTGGGACACATTTGCAAGGAAAAGAAGCCTCTAATACAACAGAAAGTGTGGACAGTGAAACCTGTTAAAGAACCTGAGCCAATGACAAAACCAGCTGTGGAGAATCAGAACATCCCAGAGGAACCAGTTTTACAACCAGTGATAGTGAAGCCTGCAGCTGTTCCATGGCACACAGTCATGGCATCTAGTAGGAACAAGGCAACTAGAACTGAGGGGAAAACTGGACAGAGTGGTGAAGTACCTATGAAGAATGTGTTTGGGGCCCTTGAAATGGAAGGTTCAAGTGCTCTGCTAGATGAACCACCATGCTAGCTTGGAACATAAGAGGTATGAATAAAAGGGCTAGACATCTTGAAATAGCAGCTCACTTAAATAAATTACACATTAATTTGGCAGCCCTGCTTGAAACTAGAGTGAAGAAGGCTAAAGCTGATGGCATAAGGAAAAGGTTTGGCAATAAATGGAATTGGATAGAAAATTATGATGATCATAATAATGGTAGAATCAGGCTCATGTGGGAGGAAAGCACTATACAAATCCAACCCATCCACACCACTGATCAGTATATCCACTGTGAATTCCTTGATAGACAGGAAAACCAAAAACACTGGCTTACTGTGATATATGCTCAGAACCAATTGACACACAGAAGGAAACTTTGGGAGGATATCAAGATGCTGGCTAGAAAACACTCAGGGACCCTGGATCATTTTGGGAGATTTTAACAATGTTCTCCATATTGGTGATAGGATTGGTGGCCACCCTGTCCAGGAAAGTGAGGTTAAAGATTTGGTTGAAATGATGGAAACAGTTGGATTATTTGAACATGGAACCAAAGGTAATTTCTTTACCCGGACTAATAAACACACAACTGACATCATTTATTCTAGAATTGATCGTGTGCTGTGTAACCAAGATTGGTTTCTCACCTTTCCTCAGTGTGAAATAAACATCCCTCCAGCCCACATATCAGATCATAATCCTTTACATGTACATAGAATGGGGTACAAAATGAACAAAAGCAGAGGTAGTAGATTTAAATTCCTTAATTGTGTGACTGAAAGAGAAAACTTTCTGGTCCGTACGACTCAGGTTTGGAACAGGGAGGAAGGTGGCAGACCTATGCACATCCTCTGGAAAAAACTGAAGAACACCCAGAGACTTATGCAAAAATGAACAAGCAGGCCCTCTCTCAAATTAATAGTATCAGGGAATACAGGCTTTTTCTGGAACCGGCTCAACACAAGCTATCTACGGATAAGTTTAATGCTGAGTATGCCAGGGAGGTTCAGGAATATACTTCAAAACTGATGCACGCCATAGAAACTGAAGAGCTTATATTGTAGCAAAAGGCTAAAGTTGAGTGGTTGAAACATGGGGATGGTAACACAGCCTATTTTCATGCAACTGTTAGGGGAAAAAATAAAATCACTGGCATTCACAACCTGGAGGATTCGAATGGCAGAAAATTGATTAACCAACCAGAGATTAAGAATGAAGTGATTCACTTCTATGAGAACCTGATTGGAAATTCTGCTAGCCAACTGAAACATGTGGACATTACTGTACTCAGAAATGGAACTCAATTAGAGACAATGGGTAGAGCCACTCTAGTGCAGCCAATAACGGACCAGGAAATTTGGAAAGCTCTTGGAAGTATTGGTGACAACAAAGCTCCGGAGGTTGACGGTTTCTCTGCGAAGTTTTTTAAAGCTGCTTGGAATGTGGTAAGAGGAGATGTAAAACGAGCTGTTCATGAGTTTTTCTCACAAGAAAGGTTACACCCTGCCATTAATTGCGCCCTGGTTACCCTAATCCCTAAGAAGAGTGATGCAAAGACTATGAAGGATATGCGCCCTATCGCCTGCTGCACGACGATATACAAGGTTATCTCAAAAATCTTGACTAATAGACTAAACAAAGTGATTCACAAGGTAGTTAATTATAGTCAGTCTGCGTTCATCCCTGGAAAAATCATTCACAACAACATCATTATTGCGCAGGAACTTCTTAGAGGATACAATAGAAAATATATCTCCCCTAGATGTGCCATTCAGATGGACGTGCAAAAGGCGTACGATACGGTTGAGTGGACAGCTCTTGAAGGAATTCTGAGTGAGTTGAATTTCCCAACCCAATTTATCCGGTGGACGATGATATGTGTCAGAAGTGTATCCTATAGATACATGATAAATGGTCAACAGAGTAGAATTCTTAGAGCAAAACACGGATTACGACAGGGTGATCCAATTTCGCCGTTATTGTTTGTTCTTGTGATGGAATATCTTCACCGCTGCTTGGCTAAACTTCATCAACAACCTCAGTTCAAATACCATCCTAAGTGCGGAAAACTGAAAATCACTAACATTTGTTTTGCCGACGACTTAATTCTGTTTGCTAGGGGGGATGATGTCTCCATTCAACACATGATGGCAGAATTCCACAATTTCTCTGAAGCTACAGGTTTGAGAGCCAATCCTAGTAAGTGTAAAGTGTATTTTGGGGGTGTTCCAGTCAATATCCAACAGCAAATTTTGGTGATTACGAACTTTTCTGCAGGAAACCTTCCGTTCAAATACCTGGGCGTACCGTTGGCTAGTAGAAAATTAACTGTTTTCCAATACGAACCGCTCATTGAGAAAGTCGTGGGGAGAATTCGTCACTGGACAGCAAGGTTACTTAGCTACGCCGGCAGACTGCAATTGATAAGAAGCGTTTTGTTTGCAACCACAACATATTGGCTGCAAGTATTCCCGATTCCAAAGAAAATCCTCCATAGAATTGAAGCGATTTGCCGTACTTTTCTCGGGACAGGAACAGACATCATCAGCAAAAAGGCTTCGGTTGCTTGGGATAAGGTCTGCTATTCTAAAGCGGCAGGTGGTATGAATCTCATTTCTTTGGTGGAATGGAATGTAGCAACCATAAGTAAATTACTATGGAACCTTCAAGCAAAAGAGGACAAGTTATGGATTAAATGGATGAACACTTACTACATTAAAGGACACCAAATTATGGATTGGCAGGTAAAAAATAATTGCTCCTGGATGATAAAGAAGATTATGCAATGCCGGGAGAAAGTGTGTCATACTAGGTATTGGGCCACGACTGAAAGTGCACAGAAATTCGTTACTACCCATATGTATCAGGAGCTTCGTGGCGCCCAAACTGAGGTTAGTTGGAAGAGAGTGCTGTACCATAATATTGCTAGACCCCGAGCACGATTTACTTTGTGGATGGCCCTCCTAGGTAGACTTGCTACCAAAGACAGATTGATCAGGTTAGGGGTAAACATTGCTGCTGATTGATGTTGGTGTGAACAACCTGAATCCATTGATCACTTGTTCTTTGAATGAGGAACGACCCTCCCGATTTGGACGGAGCTGCTTGGTTGGTTAGGGTACAATAGACACCCGAATGGCTGGAGGAGGGAAAAAGAGTGGATTGTCAGTGAAACGAAAAAGAAAAGTTGGTGAAGTCAAATTCTTAAGGTTCTTACGGCTGAAACGATTCATGAAATATGGCGCAGGCGGAATGAAATGATCTTCACCAATGGCTCAAGTGGAAATCTGAATGTCACTAATCTTAGCATAGAGTAATCCTTGTGTTGCTTGGTTGCTTGGATCGTTTGCGATCGACGTGTATCTATCCATTTTTTTGGTAATAAAATCTTTCATTTCCAAAAAAAAAAAACTGTAAGATGTAACACCCTTCTAAAACCCCGCGGAATATATTAAATAATTCAGAGTAAACATGGAGCAAGATGTCACAATTCAAAATAAACCACACTTGATATCGATTGTCATGCTTCACGAGGAACAAAACCTCATTTTAGTGAACCATGTTCAACATAGCGGAAATAATTTTAAAAATTGAATAACATAACTATCCGTTATAAACACCAATCACCGATTCATAAACCAAATAACATAATCCAACAAAACCAATAAACTGAAAGTATAACAATCAACTATAAAAAGAGTGTTCCTTAGTGTTACAAATCAGAGCATGACACCAATGCTAAACTAGACGGATTAGCCCATAAGCTATCCTCACCAAAGCCAAAGACCGCTACTCCTCAATCTGAAAAATGTCAACAGTAAGGACAGTGGCGGAGGCAGAAATTTTAGGGAGCCTGGGCAAAAAATTTATACTTTGTTTTTACTAATTTTACACTATGTTCCTACTAATTTTGCCCTTAATTTTGTCTAAAAATTACTAATTTTGCCCCTAGTGTTGTCTAAAAAATCAACTATTAGATGGGGAGTATACAATGAAAGGAGGGATAGTGCCCGGGTGCGTGCCAGAAAAGTGGTAGGGTGATTTTGTTTGTTAATATTTTGTCAAATTTGTAGTGTAATATTTTTTAGTAGAAAGGGCAATTTTGACAGTTTGGTCAATTTTTTAGTAATAGCTATATAGTAGATTTGAATTCGTGGTAAAATTCTAGTTCCAAAAGTATATAATTTGTGAATTAATTAGTTGATTTTGTGATTTTTCAAATTTTTTGTTCATGAGATGTAATTGAAGACGATGAACACAACCATCTTGATAAGATATAAGTCAAGGTCAAGATGATGATTGGGGGTCTGAAATTGGGTTGAAGTGACCCGGCTAAAGAATGAAGATGATAATTAAATTTTATTATTATAAATAAAATAAAAATAATAAATTCATGTAACATTGGATCCATTCCCAAATGATTTTTTTAAAACTGTCATTTTTACAACTTCACAATAGAAGTTCCCTGAAAAAAATCATATAAGTTGGTGTGCTTAAAGAAATAAGAATGGTAATTTTGTAAAACTATTATCATATTATATTTTTGTATTGGTGACTATTAATTTATTATTTTTTTAAATCTTTTATAGTGATTTATGATAATCAACGTATATAATTTTTTTTGCATATTTAAAGTTATTATTATAATATAGAATTGAGATATAATATTATATATTAGGTTGATTATCTGAAATAGAATGTTAAATATTAGAATGGATCTTAATATTATATTTAGGCATTCAAGGATCAAGAGAGATTTAGATGTTGCAAATACTAGATGGATTCAATCTATCTAAATATATTTGATAATAGTGTTAATTTTATATTTTATCATTTGTGATCTATTTTTATAATTTAATATAGTTATTTTTTGAAAAATATGAAGTAAATTAAGAAGGTTTGAATTTAATAGAAAACAAAAAATGATTTAAACTAAAAAATAGTTAACAATTATTATTTTAATAATTGAAATAAAAATTAATTATGAATATATTTTGGTATAAATGAATTATTAAGAGAGTGTACTGTAAATATATAATTGTGACATTAGAGTAATAATAATTGTAATTTCCTGTTTGAAAAAAAACAAGAGCAGCCCAAATAATGAGAGAGAGCCCACGATCCAGAAAGAAAAAGCAAAAGAGCTAACAGTTAAACGACGTCGTGTTTAGGAATGAATTCAAAAACGGAAAAAAAAACGCTAAACGACGTCGTTTTGACGCAAAACACAAATAAAATGAAAAAATTCGCCGTTGCCAACAGGCGGGAATACTTACCACTATACTACAACAACTCAGTTGTTTATGTTATGTATGGTTTGTTATTAATATATTTTATGCAAACCATCATCATCAAGATAACACTTTTGTGGCTCTGGCTAAGTTCCCTTACATTATCTCATTCTCATCCGTCTGTTTATTGTTTCATTTCATACTCTTACCTTCAAAATAATCTCCAATTAATGAATACTCACTAGCTAGCAATGGCCTTGTCCCCCTCTACATCATTATGCATTCTCCCAACTAACCCAATCACTCCAACACCCAAATTCAGATTCTCAACTAACCTTGTTTTTACTGTGAATTTGCCAAGGAAATTATCCATTAGAAGCTCTGGTGAAATCTCTGCAGGAGCTACAGAGGTAGATTCAGAGGATTCCATTGAGCTTCCTAAAGAATCCTCATCTTTAATTTCTATTCTCAATGTAGAAAGAGCTCTCCGTGGTATACGTAAGTTTTCAATGTATATGTTAATTAATAATATTGTTATTATAATTTGTAGTCCTAAAACAGCATCGAATTGATGAAGATATGGTTTAGAATGCAGCAATAACAGACGCAGATCATTATGGTAGACTTGGATTACCAAGAGGATGTCCCTATGACATGGTGCCAGTTGCGTATAACAACAAGGTTCAAGAATTGGAGAGTCAAGGTTTAGAGAAAGACATACTCAACAAGAAATTGGAACTTCTCAGAGTCAGTAGTTGAATATCTTTGTATTTGCATTATTTGTTACAGATAAGACTTGAGAAATCATGATGCCATGATTTGATTAACTTCTGTTTGTATAGGAATCATACACCATCATGTCAACGCCAGAAGAAAGAAGAATGTATGACTGGAGCTTGGCCAGAGAAGGTAACACAGAAAAATTCATTTGGCCATATGAGGTTGATATCCTAGGGATTGAAAAAGGAGAGCCTCCACAACAGGTACAATTGATTTTGAATGAATGAACTATGTAACATTGATTTAAGTTAAATGATAAATTATGACAATATTTTCACTTTTCATGGCAGGAACCTGAGGATGTTGGACCAACCAGACTGGTTGGATACTTCCTGGTGGGATGGATAGTGCTAGCATTTGTGTTATCAATTGGACTAAACTTATAGAAACAATTCTATGTATATTATGCATCAACCTATGAAATTTTTATCCCCAAAAAACATGATGTAATGTAATGGAAAAATGTTTCAATTGAATGAAACTCTAGTTTCTATATTAAACAATGCTAGTAGTAGAATCTGAACATTCATCACCAACAATAGATTAATTCAATTATATATGGCAAAATCATGTTATCATTTGATGTACAAAACATAATCTAAAACGAATTAATCAAATATAAGTAGTTGAAATTTAAAGAAAGAATTACATCTCCCTAAAAATACTTTTGTACTTCCGACACTTGAAATTGAAAGCGTCTGATTTAAGAGGGATAGCGATCTTACAATTTTCTTTGTTGCTTCCCTATAGCACAACTCTCCTCTGATTTACTACAATTCAAAACTACGCACGTGTTTGGTTCTGCGCTGGACTCCAAACTCGCATCTAAACATTAGCCAAGATTTCACAAAAGCCACAATACCAAACTTCTATATAGAAATGGAAATTCTTTTGTAATCGTTAGTAAACACGGAAAATTCGCTGCAAAACCAAACATACACTACTAAATAGTACTCAAGTTATCACTACTAGATCATTGAAAAAACTTTTGAGGAATCCAAATGGCAACTCAATAAGTGTTGTTAAAAGTAACTGAATCAAATGCAAAGAAAAACACAATAATCTTCAATTTTGATGAGTGCTCTCAGAAACAAAAAAGAATTTTCGACCAGTAATTTTCTCTATGCTTGAAACAATGGAAGACTCTCTCCGTTTAGCAAGATCTCTCTCACGTGCTTTCACAATAGCTTCTCTTTCATACAACTCATTTTCTTCACGCCTCCAATTTTCTTCTCTCTCTATTCGTCTTCTCTCCATTCTATCAATCACCTCCAACAATTTATTCTGAAGAGCCTCTTGATGATTCACCACACGTTTCACCAACCTCTTCAAAAACGAATTCATCATACTCAATTCCTCCTTCACTACTTTCCTCTTCCTCATCTTCTTCCTTGCACTTCCCCGTTCTTCTCGATTCCGGCCTAGTTTATTTTTGTACACAGCTTCAAGCTCGTCGAAGTTGTTGTCCAAAACCAAACATGTCTCGTTTTGGTTTTCATGTTGTTGTTTTTCTGTTGCATCATATTGCACTGTGTTGTTGAATGCTTTCCTGAAAATATAAAACATACCATACAAACACAAATATTAGTAAAGGGGAGTGGTGCATAGTTTATTGTCCGTTTGTCTGCTATTTCTGTATAAATGTGAATTACCAAAAAGATACTCTAGCTGTGGATCCTTCCTCGCATTCGATGTAACGGTTTACAATAGTCTCACCCAAAGAATAGGTTTCTTGTTGTTCTTGTTGTTGTGGTGGTTGTGGTTGATATTTATGTTGATAAAAATGTTGAAATTGTTGTCGGTGATGTGGAGAGTGTGAATGATGATAGTGTTGGAGAATAGGGTGATGAATGTGGTTTGGTGTTAAGGAAAGTTGAGGGGTGGAGAGAATGGAGGAGTGAGAATTATCAATGGTGAGTTGTTGTTGTTGATGATGGTAAAGGGTATTATTGGGAATTTCATTTTCATAGTAAGGCTGCATAAGCAATGTTATGATAAAGGAGGCAGGAAAGAATGGGAATACTAAATAAAACCTTTGCAGAGGGAATGAACTAGTGGACTAAAAGTGTTGAGTTGGATGGAACTTGGGTTCTATATAGTGTCTTGTTTTTTTGTTTTAAAAGGAGTATCAAAACATTTTTAGTTTAATAGTATTTTTGCTTTTAAAAAAAAATTCTTTATAAAATAACTACTAGTATAACTTTAATTATGTGAAACAAAAAAACAAGACACTTCTAGTTATTCTACTAGTATAACTAAATAGTTATTCTATTTAGTTATAGAAAATTCTTTACAAAATAACTACTAGTATAACTTTAATTATGTGAAACAAAAAAACAAGACACTTTTAATTATATAGTGTTATCAAATTTTGTGAAAAAAATTTTTACAAAGAAACTTTTTATAAAAGCTTCAAAAGAAAATTTTATTTGAATAGTTATTCTTAAAATGTGATTTTAGGTATTTCTTCTATTTATGGGAACAAAATTTGGATATCAAAATTTCAAAAAATCACTTAATTTTGAAGCTATTTCAAATAGATTTTCATAAAAATCATTTTTGAAATACAACTTTTTGAAAAAATTATGATTTTGACTAAGTTTTGGTCTTCAATTATGTATGTTTATGTTATAGGATTGCAAATTAAGTATTTCATTTAAAAAAAACGAATATAAAAAAACTTGTAATATTTTGAAAAACGATTTTAGAAAATTTATTTTCAAAAATACAAAGAAAAAATCCATTTTTTTAAAACTGAAACAAAGGCCCTAAATTTGACGATTTGTGATTCTCGAAACATTTTACTACCTTCTCTCCTGACTATAAAATTCTTTTGTGGTGGAAAGAATTGTTATATTCTTAAGAAGAGACTCGTTGTATTTTTAGTTGTATTCATTACTTCTATACCAACATATATCTATTTCTTTTACATTATTTTTTACATCTACAATAAGTACTATCATGAAAAAACTTGTACAAACAAAATCAAGTATTAACAAATTTAATGTCATTAGTAGGATAAGGCTTGAGTGTTGTTGTATCAACTTTCTTAAATTTGTAATTTTTTCAAAAGAATCATATATTTAGAGATGAAGGTAACATTTCTTTTTATGTGTAAATAAATTAACTTCCGTGTTGCATTATTAGTTAGTTTAACCATAGTGGTTTGCGCAAGAATAATATCCTTATTGCGTCAAAAAAATTTAAAAAAAAGAAGTCATGATAAATCCTACTTCAACTTGGGAATGGAAAAAATTATTGTAATCTTTCTCGGATGAATTATTCTAATAGAAATATTTATCTTTTTAATTTATTATTATTATTATTTAGTTTGGTCTATGTAGTTGACCTTCATTTAATGAGATAAAACTTAATTGATGGTACTATTGTAAAATAAAGTAAAATAAAATAGAACAATAAAATTATATTTAAAAAATATGTAAATAACTTGTTTAATTGAATGTGCATCCAAAAAAATATGTATAAAAGTAGTATTTAGAGACAGATAATAGTCGTATTAACCAACACAAATGTGTTCTACAAATTTAGCATTGTTTGGCTAGTTACACGAGTAGTGTGTGTTTCTTTTGTTAGTGGAAATATACGGCGCCAATATTTGGCCTCATCATCTTTCCTTGGCTTTTTTTTTGGAAATTTCTCTATAGACCTCCCAACCTTCTAGTCCACCTCTGGTGAAAAACCCAAACTACCCCTGACTTCGGAAGTTCATTTCCGAAATGCAAGAAAAAGGCGTTTTCGGAGATGCATCTCCGAAAGCGTCTTTTTTTTGAAAAAATTGTCTTATTTCGGAAGTTCATTTCCGAAAACAGCATTTCGGAAGTTCACTTCTGAAATACTGCGCGTTCTGCAGATTTTTTAAAACACTCCGCCTCCCCCATTCATTTACCCTAACTCAAATCAAAAACAAGCAAAGGCGAAAATTTGTGCAAACAGAATTCCAAGGCTGCATCAAGGCTGCATCAAGGCTCCAATCACACTGCTAAACAATATTCAAAAGCCCTCAATCCTAACACTTTGTAAGTTTTGAAATTTTTAGATTCATTATTCAAATGCATGTTATTTAGGGTTTTAATTGCATAAATGATATATGGTTAGGTTGTTAGTAGTATTTAGGTTGTTTAGAAGCATTTTGATTTGGTTTGAAGTTTGGTTTAGGGGTCTGCCATGGAAGTTGCAGAAAACTCCATCGCAGGGGTGTTCCGGAAGTTCATTTCCGAAAACACCTCCATCCCAGTTTTCGGAAATGAACTTCCGAAATGTATCAGAAGTTCAAATTTTTTTGTTTTTTATTTTGTCTCGCATATTAATCGATTTTAATTGTTTACAGGAACATGTCAGACAACCAACCAGCACGCATCAGACAGGGAAGGGAGACCAAGCCTGCGTCGGCTAGAGAGGGTAGGGAGTGTCCGTTTTAATTTGCAAGTATTTTATTTTTAACGCCTTTGTTTATTGTGCCTGTTTCTTTGAAGTTTGTGTGCATGCGTTCTGACTTCTTTGACGGCGTGTCGCTGGTTTCCAACGTCTTTGTTCTTTAATGACTTGTCTGTTTCCCAAGCGTTTTTGTCCCCTTTCTTCTTTTATAAAAGGAGGTCTCATGGACCTTTCTTTCTTCATTTTTACGCAGGAATGGGTGGCGCTAGGGGAAGAAAGGGTTCTTCAAAGAAGGAGGTGAGGGAGGTGAAGGAGGTGAAGGAGAAGAAGAAGGTTTTGACTGGTTCTGCTTCTCGTCCCCTTGGGGTCCATTGCTCGGACGTGCAGGCTTAGTCTTCAGGCGTGATCAACGCTGATGGTTCTGAGACTGAGTGGGATGAGGATTGGTATAATTATCTTCATTCGGAGGAGTTCGCTCGTCGGGAAGAATAACGTGTTTTTGTTTTGTTTGATTTGTATTTTGTAACGCTCGTCGGGCAGAATAACGTGTCTTTGTTTTGTTTTGTTTTGATTTCGGATTGTATCTTTCGCACAGTGTTTTTGGATTGGATTTATCATCTTAGTATTTTCAGTTTATCTGTTGCTTATTTTTATTTGGCGTTTGCGTTTAATTAAAATGCGAGACAGTTTAAGAAAAAACATAAAAAAAACACAGTTTCTGCATAATTCGGAAGTTCATTTCCGAATTCACCCCCATGAGGTGTTTTCGGAAGTTCATCTCCGAAGACACCCCCCATGAGGTGTTTTCGGAGATGCACTTCCGAATTGTGGAAATTTTTTTAAAAAAAAAAGCGCTTCGGAAGTTCATTTCCGAAGCAGGGGTATTTTGGGGTTTTCGCTGGGGGTGATCCCCATAGGGAGGTGGCTAAAGAAATTTTCTTTTTTTTTCTTCTATCTAGGGTGAAAATACGTCAGACTGACTAAGAGGAGTTTACGGTCCAGTCTACGTAAGTCTAAGTTAGACTAGATTTTTTATATAAATAAAAAAGAATTAGGCTTTTTTATAAGTCTATTTCGCTAAAAAGACTAGTCATAGACCATAAAAAAGCATTTTAAGCTTTATAGACCAATATACTTAAATAAATATAAATAATTTTATTATTATTATTATTATTATATTATATTTTATACTTTGAATTAAAATATAAAAATAAATATTAGTTATTTTAAAGAAATTATGAAAATAAGATAAAAAAAAATCTTATAAACATTGTCATAAGTTGCTTCCATAAGTTCTTTCAAATAAATAGTATCACGAAATTTATGTTATTAGGTAAACTCAAATAAGTAAATGCAAACAAACATTTAATCTCACTGATCTTTTAATTTGTTAGTCTATATAAAGTTGAGTTAAATGACTTATTTACAAATGTTCAAATGAAATAGGTTTTTAAGTAGGCTAATAGGTTAATCAGACCTTCAAAAAGATTATGCTCAAGCAAAAAAATAAGCCCACGATAGACTACAGGTCACATTTAGACTTTGAATTTTTTAACAAATCTGACTCAAACTAGATAAAACCTAATTCGACTCAACCTATTCCCACCCCTACTTTTATCCATATGCACACACTTTTGTCTCAGAATGTGCCTTGGTATCAATAATCACTTTGAGTAGTGGCATAGTAAACTTAAATCGTGAATAAAATGTTAAACTAACAAGTTTTATCGTACTTTGATTAAACCTAACACTCTCACAATCCTTGTGAAATTTTTATAAGTTGAAAAATATTTAATTATCTCGTATTCAATTGTTCAATACTCGCATTACCATCATTCGACTGAGAACTTCAACTATAGTTTTTATCCACAAATGTTTTGGGCTCGCAATCCATATTATATCTGTTCACTTTTTTTTTTTTTGACACACACATTAATGGGGTGAGCATGTTTTCTTTTTGCAAGTTTTAGATTTTAGGGAGCAATGCCCGTTGAAAATATATAATATATAATATGTTGTACTTTGTTTAAAACTAAGAAAAATATTAATGGGGAGAGAATATTTGTGTTTTCTATAGCAAATTTGTGTGAGAATTTCTTAGTACACCTCTAAGTGTTACAAAACACTTTTGAATGTTCCAAAATACCCTTCGAATATGCATATCTAAATGCACATAATTTTTAGTTTTAGGTGTTTTCGGATATGCATATTGATATTCGAAGTATCTCAATATTTCATTTTCAAGTAATTTTCGGATATGTATATCTGAATTAACCAATATTCTAAATTTTTTTAAATTATATTTTGATTTTATTTTAAAAAGATATTTATTTATAATATAGTTATAATATAATTAAAGTGAGTTATTATTGATAAAGAATAACTTAAATTTATATATAAAAACTAAATATTAAAGTAAATTTATGATATGAAATTAAGTAATGAATGCAATAATTAAATTTTGAATTGCAATGGTGAAATGTAATTATATTTTTTTTATTTAAAATTATGAAAAAAAATTGATAAAATATATAAGAAGTATTTTTTAATTGTAACTTTAAAAGTTACATCAACTTTAGATGACATTTTTATTTGAAGAAATAAAACTAACATTTCTCATTAGTTTTTTTAAAAAACTTTTTATTATAGAATTGATAATTAATTATTAAGTTGTAATTAAAAAAATTATATTAAAAAGATATTTATATTATAATCAAAAGTTGGATGTTATTAATAATTAATAATATTAAAATAGGACATTTAATATTAAATGAACAGAAAACGCGTTAATTTCTTGTAAAAAAATGAAGAATAAATTATAAACTACAGGGATCATCAATAAAATATTTTCAAAATAAAATCAAATATTGCATTAAAACATTCTTGAGATATTATTGGGATTGTTATTATTAATATAATATAAAATATAATCTAATTTAATAATATCAAGCCCAGTCAAGATTGTATATAGAATTATATATAAATAGTTATAATCTATATCATGATATGAAATTAAACAATGAATGCAATAATTAAATTTTGAATTGCAATGGTGAAATGTAATTGTATTTTTTTTAATTTAAAATTATGAAAATTGATAAAATATATAAGAAGTATTTTTTTAATTGTAACTTTAAAAGTTAAATTAAATTTAGACGACACTTTTATTTGAAGAAATAAAACTAACATTTCTAATTTATTTTTTTTAAAAGTTTTTATTATAGAATTGATAATTAATTATTAAGTTGTAATTAAAAAACTTATTATATTAAAAATAAATTTATATTATAATCAAAAATTGAATGTTATTAATAATTAATAATATTAAAATAGGACATTTAATATTAAATGAATAGACAACGCGTTAATTTCTTGTAAAAAAATGAAGAATAAATTATAAACTATAGGGATCATACATAAAATCAAATATTTCATTAAAACATTGTTGAGATATTATTGGGATTGTTATTATTAATATAATATCAAATATAATCAAATATAATAATATCTAATATAATCCAAGTTGTGTAAGCCCAAGTCCAATCATGGTTGTATGTAAATAGTCATAGTTTGTATCATTATTTATACAATTCAATTCAATAACATAATCCTTATTTCCTTTATTCTCTATATTCTCTTCTCACTAAAAGTGTCTCACGCACTAACAAATTAGTATCTATAGCTTTCAATTATTGTTCTTGAGAACTTCACGTCAGAGATCGTGTTTTTGGGGAACGTGAATCAATCGTTGCAATGATGAACGGTACTAACGGTATTTCAAATTCACTTCCAATGCTTGACGACAAGAATTGGATTCGATGGAGACAACATATGCAATCTCTGTTTGGCTTTCATGAAACCCTAGAAGTGGTTACTAATGGAGTTCCTATGCTGACTGCAAATGCATCTGACACACAGAAAACTGCCCACGTCGAAGCCAAGAAGAAGGATTGCAAGACTGCGTATTGCATTCAAACGGCGGTTGATACTGCAAATTTCGACAAAATCTCCCATGCTAAATCGACGAAGGAGGCATGGGATATTCTTGTAAAATATTATGAAGGAGCTAAGAAAATCAAGGTTGTCAAGTTGCAGACCTTGCGTCGGTAATATGAACTGTTGTCGATGGGAGAAGACGAAAAGGTTGCAGAGTATGTGTCGAAGGTGCAGAAACTCGTCCATCTCATAAAGGGTTATAGTGAAAGCCTAACTGATAAGATGATAGTTGAGAAGGTAATGCGTGCGTTTACCTCTCACTTTGATCACGTTATCGTAGCTATTCAAAAATCCAATCAAATTGAAACCCTAAAATTGGAAGATTTGGTTAGTTCGTTGGAGGTGCAAGAGATTAGGATTGTCGAATCCAAGATCTGGTTCCTCGATTCAGGCTGCTCGAATCACATGATTGGACAAAAGGTGTGGTTGAGATATTTCAACGAATCAAAGATGAGCAAGGTAAAACTTGTTGATAATAGTTCATTGCAAGCAGAAAGTACTGGCAACATAGTTTTTTACATGAGTAATGGAGGGAAACTTATGATCAAAGATGTGCTCTATGTACCTGGTATGAAATGCAACTTGCTAAGTGTTGGAAAATTGGTCGAAAAAGGTTTCTCAGTGTTTAGGAAAGATTGAGTTTTAAATTTTTTTGATACCCAAAACAATTTGGTCTTGAAATCTCCACTGTCGGAGAACATGACGTTTAAGACCATGATCAGTTCTACTGAAGTACAATGTCTAAAAACTATTGTCGACCACAAGGATAGTTGGTTGTGGCATTTAAGGTTTGGACATTTGAACTTCCGATCATTCAATCAAATGATTACTCAAGATATGGTTACTAGTATTCCAAGTCTTGAGATACCTGACAAATTCTGTGAAGGTTGTTTAGTCGGAAAGCAATCCATAAATTCTTTTGCTTCGACTATGCCCAATGAGATCATCCTACATACTTAAATTGGTACACTCAGATATATGTGGTACATTCGAAGAACATACCCTTGGTGGAAACATATATTTTGTTTCGTTTGTCGATGAGTTTAGTCGAAAGTTGTGGCTCTATGTGATCAAGAGAAAGGACACAATATTTGACATCTTTAAAAGATTCAAGATACTTGTCGAAAACTAGAGTGAGAAAAAGATCAAAGTTCTGCGAACAAATGAACGTGGAGAATACACATCCAATATGTTCGAAGAATTCTGTGTCGAATATGGTGAGTTAATGCAAAGATTGTGTTGAGTTGAGATATTGTGGTTGATGAAAATTCTTCCTGAGATTGGAATTCGAGTAATTCAATCAATAAGCCATTGATGAGCTCTGACTTTGAAGAAGAAAATGTTGAAGTTAAAGTTGATGCAATTGTTAAAACTCCAGTCAAAGTCAAAGTAGCTGCCAACATTCTCGACAAAGTTGCAATCGATGAGGGTGTGGATGATACAAGCCAAAGACCCCAAAGAACTCAAATTCTTCCTGCAAGACTTCAAGATTGTGAAGTGACTGGTGATGATGAGGTCAGATCAGATGGAGAATTAGTTCATTATTCTTTACTTGCAGGTGCTGAGCCAATCAACTATAGCGAGGCTTTAAAGATTCATCAATGAAAGTTAGCTATGATCGAAGAGTTACAGGCAATCGAGAGAAAAAACACATGGGAGTTAGTCGAATTTCCACCATATAAAAAAGATATTGACGTAAAGAGGGTGTTCAAACTGAAACACAGTGCTGATGGGTCGATAGCAAGACATAAAGCAAGATTAGTAGCTTAAGGATTTCTTCAAAGATCAGGGCTCGACTACTCTGAAGTATTTGCTCAAATAGCAAGATTGGAGATTGTTCGACTAATTGTAGCATTGACATGCAATCAATGCTGGTTGACATTTCACTTAGATGTGAAGTCAGTATTTCTGAATGGTCCTTTAGACGAAGAGGTCTATGTCACACAACCTCCTTGTTTTGTGATTCAGAAGGAAGTGAGTACAGTATATGAGTTGCACAAACTACTCTATGGTCTCAATGAGGCACCTAGGGCATGGAACAAAAATATCGACTCATACTTAGTTGAATTAGGATTTGTCAAATGCAAATCTAAGTATGGTGTCTATGTTCATGTTGTGGCACAAAATATAACAATCATATACTTATATGTCGATGACTTGCTGGTAACTGGAAATAGCTTGGAGAACTTTTCGAAGTTCAAAGAGCTGATGATGAAGGAATTTGAAATGTCGGATTCGGGAAAATTATCTTATTTCCTAGGAATGGAATTTTAAATGTCAAAGCAAGGTATGGCGTTGCATCAAAGGAAGTATGTCAAAGAGATACTCAAGAGATTCAGAATGGATGATTCGAATCCTGCATCCTCATCTGTCGAAACAAACGTGATGTTGGAGAAGCATGGAGAGGAAGACAAAGTTGATGTAACTTGGTTCAAGAAAATTATTGGATCTATGAGATATGTGTGCAACAGTCGACCTGATATAGGTTTTGCAGTCAGATTAGTGAGCAGATACATGAGTGAACTAAGAGTGTCACACATGAAGGCTGCAAGAAGAATTCTAAGATACCTAAAAGGATCGATAGTCTATGGAATTCTATTTCGATGAGACTTTAAAGGCGAAGAAGCAACAATTACTTTCTTTTCAGATGTTGATCGGTGGGGAGATAAGGAAGATCGAAGAAGCACAATTGGATATTTCTTTCAAGTATTTGGTGCCCTAATTTCATGGTGTTCGAAGAAACAACCCGTGGTGGCATTATCATCATGTGAAGCTGAATATATAGCAGGATCTTATGCTGCATGTTAATCAATTTGGATCAGATCAATACTTGAAGAAATGGAGGTCGAAGTGAAGAAACCTCTTGTGTTTCAAATAGACAACAAGTCAGCCATAAATCTGGCGAAGAATCCAGTTCTGCATGGAAGGATTAAACATACCTAAGCTAGATTTCACTTCCTAAGGGAAAAGGTAAATCAAGGTGAATTTGAAGTTAGGCACTGTTTGAAGTTAGTATTTCCTGGACATAATGCCCTTACCAGTCCATAAAAAGGTTCTACACAAAGCTTTAATTCTCTTTATAACTCCTTTGGGCAGGGGAATACACTGCAACCAATAATTGGTGATGATAAAAATCACACTATTAATGAGATGTATCCTCCCTGCATAGCTTAAAAGGTGAGCACCCCAATGGGTAATTCTGGCACCAATCCTCTCCACAAGAGCAATACATTGGCGGTTTGTAAGTTTCTTACAGTACCTGAAAGGATGAACACCAGGACATAAACCAGTAATGTTAGCAATCTACTTCACAGTACCATCATCAATATTACCACAGTACATCTTGCATTTTTTAGGGTTTACAACCAACCTTATGGCCTCAGAGAAAGACTTGAATCTGTCCATTACAAGTTACATAGAAATCACATCCCCTCTTGTGAATAACAAGAGGTCATCTTCAAAGCTCATATCTACAAGATTGGACTTTTCACACTTACTATGGAAATTGAAATTAGGAATCCTTTTAAGATCTTCCAACTTCCGATGTAAATATTCTATTACAATCACAAAAAGCAAATGGGAAATGGGATCCCCTTGCCTAAGGCCTCTCCTAGCATTCATATTGTCGGTATAAGTACCATTCACAATAAATTGGTATGTAATAGTTGTCACAACTTGCATAATCCAGAAAGTGAACCTCCTAGGAATTCCCAAATCCTCCAAAATAGACTTCAAAGCATGCCACTCAACTGAGTCATAAGCCTTCTGGATGTCCATTTGTAACATACACCTTGGCATACCACTTTTCCTATTGTACCCTTTTATCATTTTATAGGCCAGCAGAACATGATCATGAATCTTTTGCCCAGGGATAAAGGCAGCTTGGTTCCTACTAACAATGCTACTCAACACTTTGCCCATCCTGTTAAACACGACCTTTGAGATAATCTTGTAAATAGTGGTACAACAAGAAATAGGCCTATAATCTCTAATGGATTTGGCATTCTCCTAGTCACCAAGGTTCTATTGAATCTTTTATCCAACTTTCCTTTATTGAAGAATTCCATCACCACCTGAATCACAACCCTTTTCACAATATGACAGGCCTGCTTAAAAAACCTTGACCCAAACTCATCAACCCCTGGTGCTTGGTGTTGTCAGGTCACCAATGCTCTTTAGTGCATTTTCAATTTCTCCAATAGTCATTGCACTCATAGACATCTCCCTTTAGACAATAATTTATTACTCCTATAAATTTATTATTGTCAAATCTTACTACAGATATATTTATGATAATTAAAAACACATTTAATTATTATTAAATTATTTTGTTATTAACTATATACTAAAATTATTATGTAATATAAAAGTTGATTATTTACACCATTTTTTTTACGGTCATAAGAGTTTTTACCATTAAAAAATATATTTGAATAAATGAGACTTTAAATTTATTTCTTTAATATATATATATATATATATATATATATATATATATAAAAGTTAGGAAAAGTTAATGGAATTTAAATAATATCAAATTTTGAAAATTAAATCACAACTTTAAGCCAAACAATGTAGAACAAAATCACAACTTGAAAAGAAACAATAATATTAAATTTTGAAAAAGTTAAAACCAACTTCATATCTAAATTTTGAAACAATAATTTTACACTGTCATCCAATAGAAAATTATAAATGTTCCATGTCATTAAGTTTTTTTTAAGAGTTAAAAGGTAGTGCACTGACAGTGTAAAATAATTTTACACTGTCATCCAATAGAAAGTTATCAATTAGCCATGTCATTAAGTTTTTTTAAAATAAAAAATTGGTTTAATTGGATACATGGGTGGTGATTGGTTGACAGTGTAAAAATATTTTACACTGTCAGTGCATCACCCCTTTTCTCTTTTTTTAAATAAAAAAATAGTTTAATTGGATACATGGGTGGTGATTGGTTGACAGTGTAAAAATATTTTACACTGTCAGTGCATCACCCCTTTTCTCATTATGAATGCACACATGATAATTTAGAGATCAGAACAATTAATATTTGTCTTTTTTCTAGGATTAGCAATAACTAAATATGAAAAAAAGACAATGACATAAATAATCTTATTTTATTAGTTATGATAGTAGTTTATTTTATTAAATTTATAGTAGATATATAAAACAAACAAATATTTAATGATCTTAAATATAGACAAAATTTATTTAACGCCATAATTGATGAGTATTTGTGATGAATGTTTTGATAGGTCAATTTTAGCCGGCTGCAAGTGCGTATAATAAGCCATGGAAACAAGATATTGTTATCGCAAGACACGTGTGAATCCAATTATGATCTGACGAGACTAAGACATTGTTTTGGAAGTATACAATAGATGTTCACATGACTGCTCTATTACGTCGTTCTCATGTCTTCACCATTAATTTTGTGTTTGCACCATCTAACGGTCATAGTAACATCGTTTTCCTTTTCATTGATTTGACTTTTGTTTCGTCAGTCGGACCCAAATGAACGGGGGGCCATCTGCAACTTTGTATTTCATAGGCCACCTGTGTTCCCGTGGGATGTTAAGTCACTTTCTCTAACGTACTATATTCCACTGCTTTCTTTTTTTAAAAAATCAAACAGCATCAATTTGCTTTTTCTAATAAATAGAAAATATCTCTTAAAATAATAATGGAAAATGAAAGGTAGATATTTACTGTGTATATTTGGTGGCGCTGTTTAAATAAAGTTAAATTATAAATAAATTGGTTATTAAATTATTTATGTTCTAATGTATTTAGATAAAAAGTGATTTTTAAAAATCATTTTATGTTTAGATTAAAATTGTTTTTGAATAGTGTTCTGATCAACAAATAACATGCAGCATTAGAGAATTTTGTCTAAAAATAAGTTATAGTTTCTCATGAATGTTGCATAAAATTTTTGCACAGAGATTAAAGAATGTAATAATAGTGTCATAAAATATATAAAATATTGTATTTTTATTATATTAATCTTTTTAATATATTGAAAGTAGTATACAAAGTAGTAATTAAAAGACACAATTGAAAAAATAGCAATCATTTTTAACAATAAAAAATGAGAATGAGATTTATTTTAAAATAATTTTTTTTCTTTAAACCGAAACTCATTTTAAAAACGAAGAAAGTATAAGATACATTCATCAATCTAATCAAACAAGAAAATTTTTTAAAAGACAAAATTGAGATGAATTTTACTTACACTTAAATCGGACAATACCTTAATGCTAGAGTGATCAGTAAATTTGAAATCGATAAGATATTTATGCTTAAAAGGGGGGTCAGATCTATTTGTTAGAGACCCACACTATGCCTCAATTGAGGAAAAATTGCTTCATTCGTCAAATGATTTTGCTTTGAGAATCTAAGTTAAGATACTTTATATAGAACACTTAACTTTCAATCCAAAGAGTTGCATATTCTAAAAGACAAAGTTGTAAAAGATATTTTCACCCAAAACAAAAAACATCTCATAATTGAACTTGAGTTATACTCATGTCTAGTTGGGGTATAACTAGGGGTGACAAACGGGCATGTCTGTCCCGTTTAGGTCCGCCCCACAAAAACCTGCAAGAAAACATGGCGGGGCGGTCATAGCTAAGGGTGTAGGCCTAAAACATTGGTCTACCCCGCAAAAAAGTGAGGGTGGAGCGAACTAAGTCCGCGGACACTGCACTTTTTAAGTTTAAAAATACAAAAAAATTGTTAATTCTCGTGCCCGCAAAAGCCCGCATAGAAAATGGAGCGGGGCAGGGCGATCACACTAGAGGGTGAGGGTCTAAACCCTTGATCCGCCCCGCACAAAAGTGTGGAAAAAACGTGCATGCCCAACGGGCCGAGCCTGTTTTGCCATCCATATGTATAACTAGTGCCAGAGCTTGAAGATTTTATTTGGGGGTCGTAACATATGATTTAAGATTTATAAGAAAATGTTTAACAAAAAAAACAATCATATTGCTATGGTGCGGGTAAAATTTATGGGCGAGATTTTGCTCAATAAATTACTAGTTGAGTAGTTATGAGAATGACCGTAGTTTTTGTTGTTTGGGCTTCGGCCCTCCTTTCTACCAAAAAAATTTAATCAGAAATAATTTGATATGTTATAGAGAATGATCAAAATTAACAGTTTTGTAAGACGTTGGTTTTTATGCATTTCATTGACATGTCAAATGATTTCTGATTGATGTTATATTTTATTGACATGATCTAGATGATGTTAGCTTTCAATCCAACGGTGGATTTTTGTTATACGGATATGCGGTAAAAAGTTATTTAAGATGTCATGTTACTAAATTTGACACCTTGGTGTCATTTGATCTTGTCTCATATATATAGTGAGAGAGAAGAGTAAATGGAAATTGAATATCTGAAATTAGGGGTGTTAAAATATATTTGATCCGTTGGGCATTTCCATTTTGCCCAAACTTTTTTGCGAGACACATCATAGTTATAGGCTCGAAACCACTAATGTACCCATCCTGCTCCGTTTTTATGCGGACTTTTGCAGACACGGGCATTTGCATAAAATTTTACATTTTTATACTTGAATGGTGCAGAGCCCACGGGCATTCCCCGCCACACCCTCGTTTTTTTGGAAGGCAATTCAAGGTATTATGCCCACACCCTCAATTATGTCCATCCTGCCCCGCCTCTTTTTTTGTGGGGTTTTGTGGGGTGGGCATGCCCATTTTTCACCCTTACCTAAAATGGGTGTGCTTTTTATATTCATAGTGGAAAGGTTATAAAAGCTTGTCATTCGTTAAACATGAGATGCGGGGAGCCGTTGGATGTATATAGTATTTGGATCATCTCCACTTATCTGTAAGATAGTTCTCATGCATTGAGAAGGTTCTAGAAGGATCGCAACCCTTTTGGAATGGTCGGTCGTGATTCATTATGGTATGCCCGAAACAACTTCCCTTAAAGCCCTTGTTCCTATGTGGCAAGGCAAGGGTTTGTCATATTAATCTCGGTTGCTGATCATTATTTTAGCTATCCTGGAAGAACAAGGAAAAGCATTATGGTTTCTTCAGAATTCACGCCTTTAATCCCTCATGCTGAAAATGTCTTTTCAGGGGTATACTCATTATGACCCTTGAGAAATGGAAACTTGAATATTGCATGTAAGGGTACATAACTTCATAGTTTAACTTGAATATTGCAAGTACTAAAATAAGAATCATTTCTTAATGGGAAACTGGTTGTATGCTTACAAAGGGACAACACCTCTTAATAAGAGTTGTATCAAAATAAATAGCATATGAGTTTCGTCAAAGATTTGGGTTATACCCGAGTGTTACTCCTTGGTGAAACTGCTTGAAAATTCTTGACACGTCTCATTGATACCCGCTTACTGATGGATACCCGCACCCGGAAAAAAAAGGAAGATTATTTTTGGTAATTCTCAAAAGCTTTTGGCCTTTATATTTTCAGTTTGCTTAATTATGGCGTATTTATTTTGGTGATGACTATGTGTAGATTCAATGAAGGAAGAGGAAATGCCCTAGATTTTACGGAGGATAATATGGCCAGGAAGAACTGCATTGGGCTCTTCCACCGCTCCAAAGGCCTTTGGTAGTTTAACTGCTCCAAATGCCTCTCAGCAACCACAACGTGCATCAGGTCCTTCGGCCCTCATGTCGTTGATGGGACCAAGCTCATGCCCTTCTAAGGTAAGTCAGGTTCCCCCATTAGAGAAGGATTTTCTTATTTATCCAATTTTCTCGGGTGTTCGATAAAGAAAGAACTAGAGAATTCGACATGCTACACTTAGTGTGCCTCTACTGCTTTGGCTATAGGTGGAGGTGGTTGCTAGAACGTTCTTTGGTCTAACCAGCAAAGAAAGGAATTGCGTCGGCAGGAGGAAAATGTTTGTAACTTGATGCTCAAAAAGGATACCTACTTGCAAGAAATACAAACACCTTCCACTTACGTCCCCATAATCTCCTTGGTTTTCTTGCCGATCAGGTGACTCGACTGGCGAGGGAAGTAGAAAGAAAAGAGAAGTCACTAGGTTCTGTCTTGGATACTCTATTGTCTACTCAGGAATCTCTTTTAGTAACTCAAATATAGTTAGAATATTTACACCTTAAGAATGCTTTGTTGACCCAGCGTCAACCCGATTGTTCTATTACTAGCCTTGGGGCCATCTAGGAGTCTTTAGAGAATGCCTTACAATAAGTGGAGTATTTTCATAGTCCTCTGCGTATTTTGAGGGAGTAGGTTCGGCATCATATACTCAAAGATGGGATTTTTATTTGCTGGGGTAGCCTTACTCCTTTTTATATTGTTACATATTGTATGTAAAATATATAATTTTTACTTTTACCTGTTCGAGGTATGTTTGTGTGATTCCAAAAGCGGAGCTCCGGATCCCGTGCGAAATTATGAGGTCTTCCCTCAAAGTTTATTGGACATCTCTAAAGCCATTTTCGGTCAAAGGTGGGTTTCCCTTCCCCCGCCTATGTGAAAACCATATCTGAATTCGACATTTGGCCAACCCACTGCGACCTCTGGAGCGGATAGCTTCCAGAAAAGGTAGACCATTATTGTTGTTTTAGTGTGTGCTTTATTTTGTAAGGAATTTATTGTTGTATTCGCACGCGTGTGGCAATTGCGACGATCCTCTAGACTTTCTTTGTGTGCTTTAAGCTTTGGGGAATTGATTTTTATAGTCGCACATGCAACGCATTTGCGATAACATCCCTAAGTTTTTGTGTTAGGGCCTCGATACCTTCAATCATACTTAAGATTCACCGTTACCTTACACAATCACAAAAAGTGAATATTTCAAAACTTAAAATATTTCATTAATTCTTGAAAATCAGTTCTGCATTGAGAAAGGTGATTATACAAATATATCGTTTAACGCGAATAATAAGGAAAAACATAACCAGGCGGGTTGGCCACCGCTTATTCCTCTTATTTTATTTCTAGCTAGCTCAACCACTTTTGGGGGGATGAATGTTCATGCTTCTGAGATGGCCACTCATGGATGTGGTGGTGATGTCCATTTCTTTGCCTTCTCCTTGGTTTCATTGGAGTGCTTGATATATTCTCTTCGCTCTTTCAAGGTCGATATTGATTATGGTCGACTCTCCTTGAAGATTATGGTATTTGAGCTTGAGATGAATCGACAAGGTTGCAATGCCTAAGGTGACTGCAAAGGTTCTTCCAAGAATACAAATTGTAAAGGCTCATGCAGTGAACCAAAAGGAAATGTGAGTTGACGTACCAGACGTCATTCCCTTATCCAATAGATATCCTTAATTAGACGTACCACGTGGATAGGTTGTCATACCACTGAATGCTTGCAGGTTTAAACCTTCGTACGACCATACGCATCCTATTTCAAGATCCATATTCTTAAATTGTTTTAAATTGTTTTTCATTTTTAAAATTTATGAAAATAACCTTTATGTTATACATTAAATTGTTATATTGCATATATTTTTGTAGATACGATTTTATAAAATAAATTATTATATTGCATATCATTTTTTTAGATTCGATTTTATCAAAACATTCATTTCGTTAAGTTACTTTATGTTCAAAATATTTCAGCTTCTTAAATGTTTTAAATTAATTGTTTTCAAGTTAGATCCGTCGGATCGGCCCGTTTGCCACCCGTTTAAATTTGTAATTTTTTTATAAGGGTGTGGTTGTTTCAAGTTTAACAATTAACTTTCCAAAAGTAATTTTAAAAAAATATTATACCCATGTTTATTAAGAGTTTGAAGAAAATTTACTATTAGACATAAAAATTCTAAGGAATAAAATAATTTCCAATAACTTCTATAATTCTAATGGTTTTATTTTCATGTAAGAAGGTGAGAATATTCGTTCTCATGAAATTTCATACAATTTTTTTTATTAAAAAATATAACTACTAGTTTTTCTAAAATTATCAAATAATATGTCAAATACTTTTTTTTAAATATACCCTAAAACCAAAATTTCTTATTTATATTGTCGGATAATTTAATTTTAGGAAAATCTCTTTCAAATTTTTGAACCAACACACCCTAAATTCAAAATGAAAAATAAAATAGAGAAACTAAAATCTACAAAAAATTTGGTAAAACGGAATTAAAAAAGGTGGGTTTTATTTTATGTTTACTTTAATCATTGAAGTTCCAAAATTTTATTCCATACGCCCGACAATTATCCACCACCTTTATAATTTATTTGAGAAAATATTTTACCACACTCCTTGGTTCTCTCACTCATCATGCGAGTTGTCTAAAATGTCATCCTGCTTCCGTTTCTTGAAGCACCTTTTTTTTTTTAACGTTGTTTTGTTCCGCAAATGTATATATGGAAGCTTATGTAGATGCATATACGGAAGCATTTGATGTTATATTCGCGTCAGACTCTTCCTCTCTCCCATTCTTCAGTTTTCATATTTCCAAACTCTCCAAACCTCAAATATCAAACTTCACAAAACTTGTTTTCTTCCTCTCGAGTTCGACCGATAACGTCAACTACCAGCACATTCCAACAACTGCCAAACTCAATTTAATCGGGTAAGTTTTTGACGTTTCGAGTTATTTTAAATTTTTTATAATAGAGTTTGAATTTGATTTTTAGGTGTAGAAATGATTGGATAGTTTTAGAAATATAGTTTAGAGACAATGTAGGTGGTGTTTGATGTGTAAAACGGACGATCAAGCCACCAAAATGGGGGTTTTTAACCCTCTGCAACAGTGACCATACGCCATTGTTGTGTTTTGGAGGTTTCAGAACCTTCCGTAGATTCATCTACGGAAGAATGGAACGTTGGGTCATTCCGTAGATGCACCTATAGAAGAAACTCAGGTTTTTGAAACTTAAGGTACTTCCGCAAATGCATATACGGAAGAACAAATTTTTTTCTTTCTTTTCTTGTTATAACTACATAGTATCTAATTTGATGTTATTTGTATCACAATGTAGACACTATAGCCGACCATCCAGACCGCATTATACATTGGAGGACTACACAACATGCATCTGTGCGGCATGAACGGATGTGTGTTGTATCACAAGTGACTGATGGAGCTGCCATTTCAGCTGATGTACTTGCTACACCCGTTCCAGTCGGGCCTTCTCCATCTGTTCTAGTCGAGGGGCCATCTCCATCCATTCCAGCTGAGAGGCCTTCTTCATCTACTACTTCATCACAGAGGCATTGGGATGATGCTAAAGGTTCCTCATAGATGGCCTCCGCCCGCAGACATCGACGGGGCAGTTCTTCTACTTTTGTGCATGTGGCAGTGACGTCCGAGGCAGGATCTTCGGTGCCACCTCCTGAGTTGCACGAGGATGATCCGGTGTCGGAGCCTGTCTGGTACCCAGGGGGTCCTATAGATGCATCTCTGTTGGCAGTAGAGGTGGGCCAATAAGGCCCTGTGTAATATGGGCTCGAGAATTATTACCCGAGCCCGGTCCTAGATGGGCTTCGGGATACCTGGCCCTAAATGGGCTTTTTATTTAAAAATATTATAATAAAAACTCCATAATATTTCTTATAAATTAAATTAAAAATTTTATTATTTTAAACATAATATTTTTTAAGTACTATATTATCTCTTATAAATACTATAATGTATTTCTAAATGCAATATATGTCTAAATTGTATAAAATAATACTTGAATAGTTAACATAAGAAAAAAACTAATATAATACGATGAAATAATGTTGATTATATTAATGTATAATATTTAAAAGAGAAAGATTGAATATAATAGAGATAAAATTTAGTGAGGTGAGAAAAATGAATGTGCTACTCGGAGTAAGACAATATAAATATTAATATATATTTTTAAAATTTTCTAATTATGCGGGCCTGATGGGCTACCCACGGCCCATATGGGCTAGCCCTAATGGGTAGCGGGCTTTTCAGAGATGGGCTAAAAAGGCCCTGAAAAATATGAGCTCTAATTTTTAGGCCCAAGCCCTATGATTTTTCGGGCCTGGAGGGCCAACCCATATAGGCTAGCCCATTTTGACAGCTCTAGTTGACAAGATATGCAGATCATTCATCCAGGCATATTTGGAAGAGGGAGGTAAATTTTCTTTGGTTATTACTTATTAATTTTTTTTAATCAGTTTATGACTTTGCTTGAAGGTAACAGTGTTTTTTTTTGAAAATTTCAGGAGAGGGATCCCCAAAGGTTATACAACCACAGTCGGAAGATTCTTGCTCTCGCGCAGCCTGACGAGTTGTGGTTCCAGGATGTACTCGCAGCTTCTGGGCTGAAGAACCTATGTCAGGTCGGCTTCTAGACAATCAATAATGGGATGTTGATGGTATTTGCAGAGAGGGACATCCATAGACTTCGTCCTTTCATCTTCCTCGCGATGAGATTATCATTACTCTTGACGGCATTGCATGCCTCCTGCACCTACCTATCAGGGGTACTCTCCTTGGTCACGTTAGGCTGGTGAAGGAGGAAGCGATGGAGATGCTTATTGAGGAGCTAGGGTTGATCCTGCTGACGCGCTTGAGGAGGTGGAGAGGACCCGCTGGATGCACGTGAGGTTTCACTCTTTATAGCGAATATATGATGCGGAGCTTCTTGTGACACATGAGGCTGCTGGCGACGAGGCAGAGACGAATATACACAGAGAGCAGATGTTGAGATGTTACTTGCTATATTTGATAGACACTCAACTCTTTGTAGACACGAGATCGACGTACACAAAGGTCGTTTACCTGACGTACTTATCAGATATCGCACGTGTCCATGAGTACAACTGGGAGCGGCTACAGTGGCGTACACCTATCACATACTCGGAGAGGGATGCTTGTAGAAGGCAAGAACTGTGGTTGGTAGTTGTACCCTCTTAGTGGTAACAATCTTATATCCTTCTACATTTTCTCTAAGTTTATTATATATTTGTGATAGTATGTTTGATCACCGTGTTTTTTTCAGGGTTGAATACTACATCACTTCCTTGACATTATTGGATGGGGAGAGGTGTCGAGTTACACTGAGACCATGCCGCATGCCAGAGCCTTCGCCGCCCTCAGAGGGAACCAGGTGTCGGGTCCTTACAGGCGCTGTCTTGACCACATGGCTCCTGAGGGCGTTTGATATGAGTGTTATGCTGATCACCGAGAGACGGTTCCGTTTGATGATATCGCACTATATTTTGGATGGTTGGCTGTCAATTCGACCATCATTGTTTGTTATCTTCCGAATCGCGTCATGTGGCAATTCGGCTACTAGCAGATGATACCTTGCCACCCTTATGACTCCGCTCATATCACCACAACCCGTCGGCAGCTAGATGAGGTCTTTGCAAACTAGGAGCACCACACGGTTCCTGCCGAGGCTCGGGCGACCACATCAGAAAGGGACTGGAGCTGCTTCCACGGGTACATCACCTAGTACTACAGAGTGTCACACCCATACATGATTCCCACCGAGCCTGGAACACCGTCCAGACCAGCCCACGAGGTGATTTTGCGGACTCATCAGGCTCAGCTGGACCACACTCAGGATGTTCTTCCTCGGTGTCGTCAGATAGCTGACATGGGGCGGGCAGCCATTGCAGATGGTTTCATCCCTAAGGGGTCTGATGTTAAACGTGTAGTGGATGGTATGATTAGGCTGGCAGAGGAGGCATTTATGTACCATCGATAACGTGCCAAGACAGATGGGGCACTTGACGGTAGAGGCAGAGTAGCCAGCAGACGGCGTGGTGGATGCAGAGGCGGAGGCGAGGCCAGAGGCAGAGCAGAGGCGCAAGATGATGTCCGACACACAAAGTAGTGATGCCTGTGATAATTAGAAAAAAAAAGTGAATTTATGCAATAGTAAAAAAAATGTAAATTAAAATAAAAAAATTGATTTTTTTTCCTTGTCGTATGAAATTTGTTTGAGTGATCTTTCCACTTTAAAAATGATATTTGAATATTTTCTATTCCATTTTAGTAATGGTTTTTAAACCGTTGTCTATTATGTGATGTAAAATACAAGAAAAAAATATTGAAAAATCCGTTGTACAAAAATTTGGTAAAAAGTTATAATACTGAAAAATTTAGAGAAAAAGGGATATGCACTAATAAAGTATTTTTATACCGTTAACCAATCACAATTATATATTTAATTAAAACATAATTTTAATTTAAAAAAACTAATATGACATGGCAAGTGTAAGGATTTTGATTGGATGTATATATAAAATTAGTTTATATTGTTAATACACTACTTTTAAACTCAAAAATTTATTACAATATATCATGTGAATAAAATTTGATAAAATATTATTATATTTAAAAATTATTGCAAGCTATCAAGTGAAAAAAATTTAATAAAAAATTATAATATTGGAAAACTTATTATAAGTTACTTGATGTAGAAAAATTAGTACCGGAATTCTTTAAATAACATTCTCCGATACAATGAAGGGGTACAATAATTTTTTATTTTGAAAATATAATAATAAATAAAAAATATATGATTGAAAAATTTTAAAAAATATAAAAATAGGAGAATAATTGTTGGGTATCAGAAAGTTTTCTTGAAAATATTTTTTCCAGAAATTTAAGAAGTGTTGTTAAACGTCTTGAATCAAAAAAAAAAATGTTAATGTAAGAATCAACCTATTTTCTTATAAATCAATCTATAAAAATTTTGAAAAACCTCCACTAAATAATTTCATTATTAATCAGACTTTTGGATTACTCGTTTAATCTTATAGGGTACGACTCACACGTCTGAAAGTCTAAAAATATTTTTGTAGTGTTTGGAGATGATCTCTAAACACACCTACAATTACATCAACAAAAGTGTTACAAATAAGACACTTTTATTTTTGCTAAAAAAAAAGTCTGAAGATGTATTTCCTAATTCAGAAAATATGTCTCTTCTGTATAAATTCTTGGACACACGAGATATCCTATTTTTGCCTATTACTCCTTATTTTTCATGCTCACCTTACTCTCAATTTCGCAAGAGGCTACTCACCCTATTACTCCTTATTTTTCATGCTCACCTCACTCTCAATTTCGCAAGAGGCTACTCACAATTGATTTGATTTGAAGTGCCATGTAGTTTGGTGGACAACTTAGTTACATTTGATTTGAAGTGCCATGTAGTATGGTGGAGAACTTATTTGAAGTGTCATGTAGTATGGTGGAGAACTTAGTTGAATTGTGTGCCTTAGCTTTTGTGAGTTGATTTGAAGTGCCATGGCTTTTGTGGGGAATTTAGTTGAATTGTGTGGCTTAGCTGTTATGAGTTTAGAGACCTACACTTGTGGTCTAGTCTTAGACAAAGATAAAGCATTGCAAAGTATTGCTACAAATTTTTGAGGGTGGAATTTATAGGGAAAGGGATGCATTTCAAGATAATTTTTGGGCAAAATAGAGGTGCCTCCGTTAAAATGCACCATTAAATTTAAATTATATAAGCAATTTTGATGGAAAGATGTGGTGTGGAAGGGGTAACCCCTTTTGTAATGATAAATGACTTTCAAACTAACATTTTTAACCCAATTTTGAAGAAAATAAAACAAAAACTAACATTTTAAACCCAATTTTGAAAAGAAAAAAAATAATTACATTTTAAACCGTATCAAAGGGTGCTTCCAAAAACTTTAAAACATAAAAAAAATTATTAAAAATATTTCCTGAATAATCAATTCTGAAAATAGTCAAAACTAAGAATTTGAAGATCTAAATTTCTCTATATTTTAAGTTTAAGGCCCATATTTCCAATGACTAAATTTCAAATAACATTTTGCATTGTCCGTACATAGTTTAAGCACTTCATAATAAATCAACATGGTTGGTGTAATAGTATAAGTGGTAAATCAGAAGAACCTCAAGTCCTTTAACGTGGTTGGTGTAGTATAAGTGGTAGATTAGAAGAACCTTGAATCCTTCAATTGTTTGGTCCATGGTTTAATTTATGAGGATGCAGATGCAATCGAGCACCAAATTCAGTTCTTCAACTGAATATGAACATGTAAAGATAACAATGATTAGGAACATAGAGGTGAGAAAGTAATTCAGGTTGGTATAGAGATATAAACAAGGATATTTTCAATAAGATATAATTAAATCAGGGTTCAAGCTCTCCGTTTTGATTTGTATGCTCGCTAGGGATTCATAGTATTGATTCTAATTGCTTTAAACCAGGGTCCAAGCTCTCTGTTTCAACATCTTCCCGATCCTCCAAGTATGAATTAGCTATAACCTTTCCCTTACTTAGCACATCCGATGGTACTGTTTGCAAGAGGCTGAAACAGAAAGCTTATTAAGAATAGCATCTTTCTTTGCCGCGTGTGTGTAAATTGGTAGTATGACACAAGGGAAAATGTTAATTAGTCGGTTGCAAGATCGTTAGATTAAGAGACGTTTCTCTCTCGCTTAATTTAACGGCTTGCAGTTGACTGCACCATAAAGGCAGCTAAGGAGATGAAAATCACCTGTCTAGAGCGATAAGGGCAGATTTGACGTTTGTCTTCATTGACTTGACTGAGGCGCCAGGATCATTTCTCGATGCACGCAGAAGCAAGGAGTCGAGTTCCTCAATTGACCTTCAGACACCAAATTCTTCAATTGGGGTTTAAGTTTATACATAATCATGAAATTTATTACTATAGCTTAGTTGCTAACGGTGATAATTATTTCAAGCATATTAGTTTCATAATGATTTTTGCAGGAAATTGATTATGTTACCTCAAACATTCATCGACATTGTTGAAAGCAGCTTTACCATTGCCACTGTCTGAAGCATATTGCGCAACCTATAAAAAGATTGTGGAGCTTTAATTAACTTTCACAGATACTAATATATCATAAAGTAGGGAGGGTGAAGAACTAAGATGCTGAAGGAAGCCTTTACTTACTGCTCGAATATTTATACGAAGAGATGCTGCAGGCCCAGAACGAAGTAGAGACCGGCAGAGGGCAAACTGGGGTTCATTGCCCTCTAATGTTTTATCTGTAGTAATAGAAAGAAAAGTATAAGTAGAATTTATATGAAGATAATCAAGAGATTACATGCATACAATTATATAAGAATGAGGCCAAATTTAAATATCAAAAAATGCATACAACTCTAATGTTTTATCTGTAGTAATAAAAAGAAAAGTATAAGTAGAATCTATATGAAGATAATCAAGAGATTAGATGCATACAATTATACAAGAATGAGGCCAAATTTAAATTTCAAAAAAAATATCTATAGTAATAGAAAGAAAAGTATAAGTAGAATTTATATGAAGATAATCAAGAGATTACATGCATACAATTATATAAGAATGAGGCCAAATTTAAATATCAAAAAATGCATACAACTCTAATGTTTTATCTGTAGTAATAAAAAGAAAAGTATAAGTAGAATCTATATGAAGATAATCAAGAGATTAGATGCATACAATTATACAAGAATGAGGCCAAATTTAAATTTCAAAAAAAATATCTATAGTAATAGAAAGAAAAGTATAAGTAGAATTTATATGAAGATAATCAAGAGATTACATGCATACAATTATATAAGAATGAGGCCAAATTTAAATATCAAAAAATGCATACAACTCTAATGTTTTATTTGTAGTAATAGAAAGAAAAGTATAAGTAGAATCTATATGAAGATAATCAAGAGATTAGATGCATACAATTATATAAGAATGAGGCCAAATTTAAATTTCAAAAAATAAAAAAAAAATAAAAAATAAATGACAGCTGTGGGATTTGAACCCACGCCCTTTCGGACCAGAGCCTAAATCTGGCGCCTTAGACCGCTCGGCCAAACTGTCTTGTTGACATTTAACCACAGAGTTATGATGAGATTGTGTGCATTATGCCAAATTTACCAATCCAAGAAGAAAAACAGGTCTCGTTAAATTCATGTTCATAGATTTTGTTTTTCATAGTTATCTTAGCATATCAAAAAGAGAGAAGAATCGGAAAGCTTGACAAAATTATACCAACTAAGAAATAAATAACACCAAAGTCCAGAGATTTACCCAAATCCTCGATCTGGAACTGTGTGAGTATTACAGCGGGTACATAAGTCTCCAGAGGCTCTAGCTTTTTTCTGAGCATTCAAGAAAAAAATTACAATCAGAATCATCATTCTGTAGGAACTAAACATTGATTTCAAGTATAATGTCAATAATATAAGACCCACTACAAATTACAAAAAAGCAAATCTAACACTAGGATATAGCTACTTTAATTTAATAAATTTATGAATGCTTAATTGTATATTTGATACGACGCAAACACATTACGACATGGATGCGAGGATACAAGAATAGCAAAAATACCAAAATGTCACATAACAGCATTAGATTTAAAATAAGTGATGAATGAGTTTAGTTGCATATGCTTCTATCCAATTGCCTATTGCTTACTATATAATACTAATTATATCATTTTCAACTCTCCGTTTTCATCATCTAAAAAAGAATAGATTAAAATCGTTCACCGAGGGACAACTTTTCCAATTCAAGAAGTCCATAACCACCATTATCATCAAATAGATCATGTGCATCTCCACTAATATCCTACAATCAAGCATGTCTCTATTCTTTCATATCCTTCCTCAAAGAATGAAATAAAGGAGTATGTACTCCAATTCTGTTCAAAACATGATGAAGCTCCACAAAAAGCTTAAGAAAACCCTCAAAGTAACAACTCATTGTTTTCTACTTAATTAACCTAAACCTCGGGTGTATACATCACTAACTTCAAGCCAGCATCACAAAAAAATTATAAATGATCCGTTTGAATTGACTTATTTGAACTTATCAGCTAGCATAAATCCTTGCAAAACTGTTTGGAAGAGCTTATAGAAACAACATATGACATATTGATAAGTTGTTTTCAGTCATTTTCATAAGCTCTCTAGAATAGTTTAGGAATAATAGCCTATAGATTATATGAAAACAATTTTTTGTTATTGAAATAGATTATGCATAAGCACTTATATAATAAGCGCTTTGTTTAATCAAAGAGAGAAAGCTATGAATGTGAATGAGAATTACCTCTTAACATATTTGTCCATAAAATTTCCTTCAGCATTAGCACCTGCAACACAGAAAACAAAACCAATTCAAAGTGCAGAAGAAGAGGATGGAACAGCAAAAAATGAAACAGAGAGAATGCATACGGTTAGGAGTGAGAAGGAAGGGGGAGAGAAGTAGAGAGATGGACACCATTCGCCGGCCTTCCCTCCATGATGGCGGTGAAAGTTCACACTTCACACGGTTAGCCTTCCGAGTAGAACAGTGCAAGGGTTTGGTGTTGCTAACATGCGCTGGGGTGACGAGTGACGCCATATCAACAACACAACATAATAATCGGAAGAAGGAATTATCCGTTTAGCGTTTGTTCTCCTTCACAAAAACACTCCTCTATTTACTCTCCTCTGTATTATTGCAAATATACCCTTTGTTTATTTACTTATTTATTTATTGGTACAATTAAGATGAAAATATGTTGGATCAATCTTATTTATTTATTGATACAATTAAGATGAAAATATGCACGCTGTATCAATCTTATTTTTCAAGACTGTTAGAAAATTTCTCATCCCTTTTTATTTCTCATAAGCCACTAAAGTTTAACTATTTTTTCTCTATAAAATTATAATATTCTCTCTAGATCACATAATTCACATAAAATTTGTTCTAATTTACTAACCGGATTCACCAAGAATATAATAATACACACTCGCAAGATCATAATTAAGGGTGGCAAAATGGGTCGTGATCTGTCAGGCCAGCCCGCACACCTGTCAAAAAATGGGTTGGATTGAGATTTTGGGTCAACTATTTACCAAAATCCGTCCTGCAAAAACTCGTCGTCCGGCGAAGCTTGTCGTCCGCCAAAGTTCGCCTCGTCTATTCGTTCAACCTGTCCCTTCTTAAGCCCGACTTTTTTTTAGTTAATTCTAATTTTTGATGTTTGTATTTTATACATTTAATTGTGAATATATAAAATAGGGTTAAACACCATTTTTCCTCCTATCATTTGAGATGAATCCCAAAAATAACGATGTAAAAAAAAAAACACAAAAATATGAAGATTCTTTGGGTGTGTTTGTTTCGGTGCTAAAATAAAGATTTCTGGAAATCCAAGGTTGAAATTAATTGTTCTTTTGTTTGATAGGTGGGAATAAAAAAATAAGCCTTGGAATAAATAGTTCCCCGGAAACCCACTTTACCCACGTTCTCACCATTTCTATTCCCACAAGACCAGGATGGGAATATTGTATTCCTGGGAACAAAATACCCACGTTCGCAACAAAAGTCATAAATATCCTCTATCTTACCCGCGCTTTCTTCCCTCTAAAATTGTCCACCTTCCCTCTAAAATTTTCCACCTTCTTTATAATCAGATAACCCATATTCATTTTAACTATTTTCTCATCTTTCTCCAAACAATGGTATTGATATGTGACTTTTCTTGAAGCTTTTATTCATTTATTTTTTAATTTCACTCTAATCCACTTCTTTTATGTCTTTTGCAGATTTTGATTTTAATTTAGAGAATCACAATTTCAACCATCTCTCAAAATTTGCTTGAATTCTATTTTGAAAGGTATAATATTAAGCTTATTTGAGTTTTTATGTTGTTGTTTACGCATTTTTTTGTCATTTATGTTCTGTCGAATACCGTCGCCGCATATCAAAATACTACTCAGTGTAGAACATTGTTATCGTATATCTGACGTTGGTGTGAATCGAACACTAATGCGTGTAGAATTTCATTGTGTATCAAATATTTATGTTGTTTATTAAACTCAATTGCATGTTGAAAAACACCGGCATGTATTAAACATTGCTGTATATCGAATACTGTTGCGTTTAGAACAATGTTGTGTGTCGAACATTGTCGTAGTGTATTTAACTCTATTACGTGTTGAACAATGTCGGTACATAGAACACTGTTGTTTGTCAAACATTATTGCTGGGTATTAAAATTTGTTTCTTGTAAAATCCTGCCGCGTTTTGAACAACACCGACATGTATTAAACATTGTTGCATATCAAACTCTGTTGCATGTAAAGCATTGTATCGAACATTGTCGTTGTGAATTGAACGTTGTTGCTTGTAAAACCATGTCGCGTGTTGAACAATGCCGACATGTATTAAACGTTGGTGCATATCGAACTATGCCGCATGTAAGACAATGTTATGTGTCGAGCATTATCGCACTGTATTAAGCTTTGTTGCGTGTCGCGTGTTGAATAGCGCCGACATGAGTCAGATGCTTATGCGTAGAACACCACATATATGTATTTATACAAATATCACAATCATTATGTCAATGTTTTCTCATGTAATATAATGTTTCTTCCATGGTTCTGTATTCATAATAAATTAATAATTAAGTTTTTACAACCTTTATTATGAACAACACTGTAATGTTATATTATTAGTATTGAACACAATTATATAATATTACTGTAAAGTTAAGTTAGAAATGTTGCGAATACTAGGAGAATGCCTAATAGATTGCTTATGTTTTCTTCATAATGAACAAAAAAAGTTTATATATCAACACAATTTGTCTTTCAATGGTTTTTTATGTAGTACAATGTTATCCATTTTTATGTTTCTTCGTGTATTTAAGTCTTTTTCATGGTTTGGTATTTGATTATAATTAACTTATTACAATTATTATTAATTAACTTATATTTATTTACAAATTAATATAGTACAATGTTAACATACATCAAATTAAATAAATAATTTAAATTTTGGTCATGGCTCATTTGATGGAAGTTCTTGGGAGGAAGAAAAGAATTACAACAATATTGATCATGCATTTGGAGATGTTGAATTTATTTACTTTGATGACAATGATGTTATGTTATATTATTTTTCTCTAAGTACACCTTTAATGGATCTTGTCACTTAAAATGATGACGTGCCATTGGCATGTTGACATTTTTAATTCAAGTGATGCATATGGAGCATTTTTTAAAAAGAATTTTTAAATTAATTTTTTTTTAAACTAATTTTTAAAAAAAATCAATTTTTTTTATTTTCACGTGGTATTTATTTTCTTTTTTATTTATTTTAATTTTATTACATTATTAAATTTCAAAATACCTAATAATTCTAAAAAAATGGCCTCAACTGAGGCTTAAACCTGAGACCAACCACTCCTCTGAATTAAGACAATTTACTTGTCATTTTTTCACACAGTTTGTATACATTTTATATATATATATATATATATATATATATATATATATATATATATATATATATATATATATATATATATATATATATATATATATATATATATATATATATATATATATATCAAACTATAAAATTATTGTTTGTAATTCTATTTTATAGTAAAAATTAATTTCTAGTTATTTATTCAAAACTATATAATATATTAAAAATTAATTTCAGTTTATTACGATATATTAAAATTTAATTTCAACTTATTATAATATATTAAAATTTAATTTCAATTTATTATAATATATTAAAAATTAATTTCAGTTTATAACAATATATTTAAAATTAATTTAATTTTACTATAATAATATGTCAACAATTAATTTCAGTTTTTAAACTAAATATATTAATCTGCAATATTATAAACAATTAATATATTACACTAACAAATAAATAACACTAACAATTAAATAACATTAACTAACATATGTTAGTTAATTAATTTATTAAATATTATATTAATAATTACATTAACTAATATCAAAAGTTAAAAAAAAAATACTCATTCAAACATATATATATATGGTTGAATAATACTCGTGTAAAATCAATTTGAGAAATAAATAGTGTCTATGTAATATATACATTTTGATGCAAACTATTAAATATGAAAAACAAATAGCCTAGTGGACGGAAACCTTTTTGGCATTTTGGTGGTGTCTGGTTCAAGACCAACTCTTAGACTTTTTGTAGAATTATTAGATATTTTGAAATTTAACAATTTAATAATAAAATTACTAATATTAAAATAAATAAAAAATAAAATAAATACCACGTGAAAATTTAAAAAAAAAAGTAAACTTTTTTTAAAAAATTAAAATTTTTAACTAAAATTGAAAAAAAATTAAATAAATTTTTTTAAAAAAATATATATTAAAAAATGCCACATATACATAACTTGAATTTAAAATGCCAACATGTCAATTACACATCATCATTTTAAGTGACAAGATCCACTAAAGGTTCAAAACGGGAAAATCTCCGGGATGAAATCTGTGTTTTTAAAATAAAAGACTTGTAGTTTTAGCCTCCTATTTGCATTATTTTGAACTTTTGAATCCCTATTAAAAAATTCAGTATTTTAGTCCCCAAACAAATATTTCTTTGGCAATTTTTTGGTCTCTCCCCATATTTGTGTATATGGCACATAGAAATGCTAACATGGATCGGTCAATACGTTGTCACGTCATTAAATGAGTCAATTCATTATTTTTAATTTCAAAATGAATTTATGAAATTCTTTAAATTAGTTTTGTTATTAATTAAATTAAAAAAAAAAAAGTTTTGTAATACCTTTAAGCAATAAAAATGTTAGACCAACTTAATCCCCAATATTCAATTCATGATTTCGTGGATTAAGATTTGCCCTAACTTTCTCAAACCCAGAAACGTGTTTTCTTCATCCACCCTTCATTCCACCCTTTTAGAAGTTCAAGACGCAAGGAACAATGAGCAACATTCCACCCATTCCATTATCATTGATAAACAAAGATGTCCAATTTTGTGTGAGGTATGTCATGATTCCCTTTCACCTCGTTGTTTTTCATCTTGTTCTCTGGTTATTTTAAATAATACTCTGATTGTAAACTTTGTTATTCAGACCATCTTAGAGTCATTGCATTAAGTTGAGAATTCATCATAGAGGAAAGTTAGTAGAGCACCTTGTTAAATGATACGTTAATGGATTAGTGTCTGAAATGGATTGGGAGTGGGATACAGACTACATGTCATATATGCAATTGGAAAATTTGATAATAAATGAGGGATATAGGAATATCAAGTGTATATGATATTGGAACCCAAAGTATAGCTTTAGTCGTGGCCTGAGACCCATAAACTGTGATGGTGATGTTCTTAAGTTAGTTGAAGATGTAAAAGGATTTGACTTGGTGGATGTTTATGTGGAGCACTCAGTAGAAGTGGTAGATGAGTCCGAAATAGTACATGATTATGATGAGGATGATGGTCCAAACTATGTTGATGATGAGGTTGATACTGATGTTGAAGTTACAAGTGATCATGATATGGATGATGTTGAAGTTGGTTGCGAATCTGTTGAGGCTGATGATGAAGTTGGGAGTGAACATGATGAGGGTGATGTTGAAGTTGGTAATGAACATGTTGAGGCTAATGTTTAAGTTGGAATGGAAAACAACAAGAATTCAAGTGATTATGATGATGATGACTATATTGGAAGTGATTGTAAGTTAGGTAGTTTTAGTGATGGTGATTATGAGTTCAGTGAGCATGCTACTAATGTTGAAAAATTTGAACATAATGTGGATTTGGATTGGACAACTGCCATGCAATATGATGAGGATGTTGATAGGGCTAGACATTCTGATGAGGATGATGATTCTGATGTGTTGTATACACCTAATGAGAGTGGTAGTGATGAGGAACATGAGAAATTTCCTTCTTATAAAAGTGGTGAGTCATTAAAGTTTGAGTTAGGTATGGTGTTTAGCAACAAACAAATGGAGAGGGATGCCTTAAAACAATATGTTGTGGGAGAAGAACAAAAAATGTTATCATTAAGAAAAATGATGCAAAGAGAATGGTGATTAAATGCATGGAAGGATGCAATTTTCACATGAGAGTTAGTAAAAGGGTAGGGAATCAATATTGGCAAGTAGTTGGTTTATTTAATGAACGCAACAGTTCTAGAACTACATGTAACATGCAAGAAAAGGCTACATGGTTGGCTAAGAAGTTTGGTCACATTCTAAGACACAACATTGACATGAAGCCAGCAGGATTGATTGCTCATTATCTTGAAAGACGAGGAGTGATTTTGTCACATGATCATACTTATAGAGCTAAAAGAAAGGTTGTGGATCTATTACAAGGTGCTGGTATGGACTAATTTAACCATTTGAGGAGCTATGCCCAAGATTTATTGAAATCCAACCCTAATAGTAATGTTATGACCAGATGTGTTGACTCAAATGAAGGCCTTATGTTTGAGAGAATTTATGTATGTTTAGAGGCTTGCAAGCATGATTTTGCTAAATACTGTAGGCCATTAATAGGGTTGGATGCTTGTTTTTTGAAAGGTGACTTTGGTGGACAATTGATGGAAGTTGTGGGGAGAGATGGAAATAACAAGGTTTTTCCTATTGCATATGCTATTATGGAGGTTGAGACAAAAGATTCTTGGGATTGGTTCATCGAACTTCTATTAGAAGACTTGAAAGTTATAAACCAAAGGGCTTGTATTTTTATCTCAAACCAACAAAAGGTAACTTGTAATTATTTATCTAATGATCAAGTTATAGTTATTAATGTAATGACATTGTAATGGTATTATTTGTATGTCATGGATTAGCACTAGCAATTAAAAGTGTGAGTGCTCATATTAAGCAACGCCTTTGTGTGAAGCATCTATATGGGAATTGGAAGAGGAAAAATCATGGGCTTTAATTTAAAGAGGTTATGTGGAGTGCAACACGAGCAACAATTGTACCAGCATGGGAGATGGCAATGTTAAAGATGAAGAACATGAAAGAATTTGCATGGAAGGAAATGGAGGATATCCTTGCATCTTACTGGAGTCGGTCTCACTTCAAAACATATTCTAAATGTGACCTTCAGATAAACAACATGTGTAAGGCTTTCAATAGGGAAATTCTAGAATATATGGATAAGCCAATAATCACTTTGTTAGAAGGGATTAAACATTACCTTACTAAGAGGATAGATAAGCAGAAGGAAGTAATGAATAATTACAATTGTGATATATACCCTAGAATACGATTGGTTCTTGAAGAGAACAAGAAGAATGCATCACATTGGACTCCTACATGGCATGGTGATGATGACATGGCCATATATGGTGTGACTAATGGAATTTACACATATGTTGTTAATCTAAAATAAGAGACTTGTGCATGTAGGAAATAGGATTAAACTTGAATCCTTTGCAGTTATTCTATCACATGCATATGGCAAAATAAGAGAAAATCTGAAGACTATGTATCTCAATATTACAGGTATATGTTTAAGCGATTGTGTGTATGAATATGTTTAAGTGATTTTGTGTCTGAATATGTTTTTTATATTGTAGGAAGAATACTTTCAAGAACATTTACTCACACATTATTTACCCTACTAATGGTCCACAATCACGGCCTTTGCATGAGCATTGTACTATGAATCCACCAGTTATGAGAAGGGTCATAGGTCGTCCCAATAAAATGAGAAACAAGGCTAATGATGAACCAAGAAATTAGCACGTCCTTCGTGGAAAACTTGCAACAGTCACTTGCCATAAGTGTGGAGCAATGGGATACAATAACAAAAGTTGTAAGGGTAAGAGGGCTGTTGGTAGAGCCATCCAAAATGTGGAAATAACAAGAAGACTACAAAGGATGGACAAAATAAGAATACAAAGGGTAGACAATAGAAGAAAACAAAGATAAGTGTGGTTGAGATTAAAATCTCATCACAAGCACCTCTACTTACACAGCCATCTCAGCAGTAGTATTTTGATTTAAAGTACCTTTTATGTTGTGTATTGTTCAAGTGCTCTAAGTACATGTTGGTTAATTTGTTATTTTGTACCTTTTGGATCAAGTACTATAGGTACCTTTTGGTTAAGTTATAATTTTGTACCTTTGGATAAAGTACTATAAGTACCTCTAGATTAAGTTATTAAACATATGTAATGAACAAGTATAATGTCTATGATTAAGTACCTTTTGCCAGTTTGCAAAGTTTGAGATATTGAAAATTGGTATGTTGTGACCTGTAATATTAAAATATTGAAAGTTTGCAAAGCTTGATTTAACTGTACATTGAAATAATGGTATGTGTATGATGTGACCTATAATGTTGTAATGCTATGAAAAGCTTGGTTTGTGTATGTTGCAATTTAACAATGACCTATAATGTTGTGTATGATGTGACCTATAAATTGTCATGACCTATAATGTTGTGAAAAGCTTGGTCTGTGTATGATTTAATGTCGTGGTCTATAATATAACAATGTTGTAATGATGTGTATGTTATGATGTTGTGGTCTTATAATATAACAATGATGTAATTATGTGTATGTTGTGATGTGGTGGTCTATATTTAGACAACAACAGGAAAAGCATTGGCACAATTTAATAACAGATTTTCAGGAATAACATAACATTGAACAACATTTCAAATTACAATATTTCACATTACAACAAATTTTCTGGAAACATTACCCCTAGTTACATTGAACAACATTTCAAATTACACATCCTACTTCGTTACACATCCTGAACAATATTTGACATATTCACTTCACATCCTACTTCATTACACATCCTAAAACTAGTCCTACTACCAACACAATAATAATGGCAATCGAAAACTTCAAATACTTGATCTTCATATTCAAATTCTTGATCTTCATCTTTAATTCATCTTCTTGGATCTTCCCTTGTTGATTTTAACCTTTGCATTATTCAATATCTGATTCAGTGTTGAAATCGTGTCTTTTGATATTAGGCCCATCTCTTCATCATACCAAACAAAATGGTTGCATCGTTTGTACCCCTGAATCTACATAGGATACGAATTCTTAATGATAGCAAGAATGGGAAAAGTTTAGACTCAAACGTAACTGATACAGAAACTTACCTTGTACATCCCACACCCGTAAAAATGGCGTTTTGAGTTAGCATCAGTTTATGATGTCATCAACGGTGCATCAAGACCACATCTACATTCACCATTGACGAAGGGAGATTTTGTTCGACTGCTTGCTTCGGAACACCAAGACATGGTTGATTGGCAAAGTAAGATACAATTTTGTTATTCGGATGAAACAATTTTGTTATAAGGAAGAGGTAATCTTGAATGTGCATACAACAAATGAATAAGATGAAAAGAAATTTGGGGTCATCTAAAATTAGGGTTCATCATAATATTATGTTATGCGGTTAATGAAGAGAAATTGATAACAAAACCAATTTAAAGAATTTCATAAATTCATTTTGAAATTAAAAATAATTAACTGACTCATTTAATGAACGGACGACGTGTTAACTTATCCATGTCATCATTTCTATGTGCCACATACAAAAATATGGGAAGGGACCAAAAAATTGCCAGAAAAGTGTATATTTTGGGATTAAAAGGGGATTCAAAAATTCAAAATAATACAAATAGGGGGTTAAAATTGCATTTAAGCTTTTTTTTAAACTTATATTGTAAGGATTAACAGGTTACCTTCAAGGAATTTGGGGATAATGCATACCTTTGTTTGCCACCACAAAAGTGTTAACATTATCATTTAATGTCTCATACACATCGACAATTTGACTCGTCTGAGTGGCTAATGTTTGATAAGTTGCAATTACATTTATATGATTGAGTTAACTATTATGTCCATATAATGGATGATCATATTCATTATTTAATAATTATTGTCATTGATTTGTTGTCTCATAGATTTTAGAGTAGTTATTTAATGTGACAAATGTCCATAGAATTATGTAAGAATTTATTACTTTTGTTTCTATGTGATTCAAACATTCCTTATTGACTCATGTATGAACATAATATTAGTATAAGTTATGGTGGCAGAACAAAACCTTGTTGTAAACTGTAAAGAGGCCCATTAACATTTAGCATTTAAACATGAGTGGTTCCTATACATATTTGGGTGATAACAAGAATTGAAGTTAGATTGATACTACTGATTTCATGTTGCATATACATATTATTGAGAAACAAGTGTGAGTTGTGTTAGTCCTACATTTTTTAGAAATATGGAAGTTGAACACTTTATAAGTAAAACGACCAATACATTAATGGGTCGTCTTGAGGGAAGCATCAACGTTGGGTAAAAGATTCCCAAAGTTCAAAAACTCACCCAAGGGGTGTATGGGCCGTCTCACTTCCTCCATTTTTTCAAGCAATGTGGTACTTGCACGACTCACACTTGTTTCTCAACAATCTAACCCTCAAGTGTGAGTCCATCCACTATGATCCCTCTTAAGTGGAAGCTCGTTCATCCACATACACTTGTCCATTTGTTTGCGAACTACAATGGGACATGTCCCCTAACCACCATCTTGTCAAAAAGACTTTTGATACAAGGAGTCGGTCCCTTACTTGAACCATCGGTTTTGATGCCACTGTTGGGTCATAAAGAGTTTGGTTAAAGGTTGTGGGATCTAATTGAAAATAAAATTATTAGAAGGCGTGATGTGATATTTCTTGAAGACCAAACTATTAAATATTTTAATAAAACAAATAAGTCAAAATCTAATGGTAGAAGTTATACTGATGTTGTGCCTAAACCTCCCAGTGGAATTCTGTTGATGATGTAGATATACAGGTAGACGATGATAATGTAACCAATGACCAAGAACCTTATCATGATGAGCAAGTTGAAGAGGCTACGATGAACAAATATATGTAACCAATGACCAAGAACCTTATTTAGTTCTTGTTGTGACACTTACTAATTTAGATCTGAATGGGAAATTGGTTGTCAGCGGTTAAACATTGCATGCTTAATGGAAAATTTAGAATAAATGAGTGTGGTATAATTGTTACTCTTAATCAGTTTGAAGATCTAGTTATCGAGTCAGATGGGAGAAGCATGTTGGGCCATCATAGGGAGCGTCTACATTGAGTCAAGAGTAATGCACAAGTGAAAGAGACACCACATGCAATGTACTATAATTTGATGTCCATTTTTGTTTAAAATATTGGCGTTTTGGAGTAAAATAACGCTGATTTAAAATATAACAGAAGATTTCGTAGGTTCATATACGAAACACTCTATTTTAAACACGTTTCGTAGATACATCTACAGAAGATTTACTGAACTGAAATATTTTGAATTTTCCCAACGTTCACTGTGTTTTTTAACGCTTTCGTAGATGTACCTACGTAAAAAATCAAATTTTTTAAATAGAAATGCACTTTCAAATATGTGTCTACGAAATCAGATAACATAATTAAAATTTCGCCATGTGGTTAAGAGATTCAACGAAAAATACTTGCATGAGCACAAACATAACAAGTGGCTATACAAACAACCAATCACAATTTTTTATTAATTAAAAAATAAAAAATATTTTGTTCTCTCTCCTACTCAATCACAACCACCCCATGAATCCAATTTAAAAAGAAATTAAATTTTAAATAAATTAAAAAAATTCTCTTTTCTTATTGGTTGTTCCTAACACTCATGATTTATGTTTGTATCCATGCAAGTTTTTCTCCGATTCAACATATTCTCTTAATTAAGAAAATCACGTGCCACTAAAAACAGTTTTAGGAAAAGAGGAAAAAGAAACTCTTAAAAACCTTCAAATGATAATTTGCCCATTCCTCTTTTTGAATTACAATAATAAACCTAACCACGCCGACAGATAATGAACTAGTTTAATTATAAAATTACTAACAAGAAATGAGTATAGTTTCCTAATTGAAACGTACTTTCTTCCTTATAATAATCTCATAATAATTAAACTTCCAGAAACTTTAAGAACCTACCTTGAGCTACCAAAGACCCACTCGTTTGGTGGATTTTCAACACAGAAACAGACATAATAACAACACACAGATCTATCTTCATTTTCTGTTTCCTCTGAAACAGTAACAATGCCTAAAACTTTCACTGTCTGCTTTCTTTTCTTCATCTTTTTCTTCTTTCTTGCTGCTTCTACGGGCTCTACTGCTGCTGTTACTCAAAGTAAGTCTTGAACAAGTTCTTTTTTCTTTTTTATCTACTGGTTTTGATTCCAGATTTGGAATCTTGCTGTTACTCAGTTTGATCTGTTATAGAATCGCTTTTTATAAATACCTTTGCTGTTAATCTTTGTGATCTGTATCAATGTTTGCTCCTTTGAGATGAAATGAGTTTTACAATGCCGGCATTTCACAGTAAATCTGCCAGCTGTGACTAGATCTTAATTGCTAGGGGAAAAATAGTTTCATTTTTCAATATTGTTGAATCTTGGTTGGTATGGAAGTTTCTTATAATTCAGTTGTAAGTAAGTTTCAACTACATTATTATCTTTTGCTAATTAGTTAACTGTAGGAATCAGAATGAGTTATAATCACTAAAAACTCTTTCCGAGGTTCTGGGTTCCAATCTGGATGATGGTGTTCAACCTAACAATATTGATTTTTGTTAGTTGAGATAGGATTTGCGGACTCGTCGTAGTTATATTTTGTACTTGCTAAATGTACAATGTGTGACAACGCCTAGTTGTATAGGGGCTGTCAGAGAGTTTTAGGATTGTTGTGGTATCAAAGCAAACTCACTCAGGGACGGTGAGGAGCTATGTTTATTGGTGTCTTATGAGTGAATTGAATGTCCTTCCTCAACCTTAGAGTTGAGGTATTTATAAGAGCCTCTTGGGTTTGGGTCTTAAAACCCAAGAAAGCACTAACAACTCCTTTATCTCTCATGAGCTTGGGAATTTATAGTTATTTCTCCTATTACACTAGAGAACATGACCTGTACTCTTCTTACTAAGCAATTTCTAAGTAAGGACGTGTCATTCCCTGTGTCTTCATCAATGTGCAAGTATTTCAATTAGCGGGCGACCATTATAGATAAGGGGCACACGTTCCAATAAGTGGGAGATTAGGACACTTGCTGGAGCGACATATTGCATCGCATGTCCTTCGAAAACTCTTATGCCGCCTCTTGCGGGCCTTTTGTGAATATACCAGTACATTTTTCTTTACATACTATATATGATTAAATTTCCTTTATTGCATTAACTAGTATATACTCACTGTCACTGTGTGTTTTCTAAATTCTCACTGGGTGACATTATGAAAACAACTATGCAGCCAATGTTACTGCTAACCCTGCAGACAAGTTAGTAGCTGAGATTAACAAAAACAGAACTGCTCACAAGGATTCATCTCTATATGACAATCCCGGGCTTGCATGTCTCGCTCTACAATACATTAAGGCATACCAGGGTGATTGTGGCGCTGTTGGTGGATCTGATGCCAAGAAGCCTCCGGAGTCTCAATTTGTTGAAATCTTTGCTCCAACCTGTGGTGTTAAGGCGTCATCCCTTGCTCCTATAACCGGTCGTTTCTTGGGGTGCCAGACTAAGTATGTTCATGCACCGGAGGCGTTTTCAGAAATCTTGATAAGAAACCAGAAAAGCTTAGACCTGCTATACAGTAAGAACCACACTCAGGTGGGTGCTGCTGTTACTGGTACTGATGGAGGGTCTCCTTATTTCTGGTGTGTGTTGTTTGGCAATGGCAAACCTAATAGCACCTTTGCTTTTGAGGGTGGTGTGGCTAAAGCAACAAAACCAGGTTGCTATAGCGGAGCTAATGATGAATGCAGCGGTGCTCATGATTGGTCGCCGGTCAATTTGATGTGGCTGTTTGTTGCCTCAGTTTCAATTGCAATGGGTTTTGCTTTTCCTTTATGATCATGAATTGTATGGATTTCCACTTGATTTATGTGACTTTATTCTTTTTTTCTTCTTTCCATTGGTTTTGATTTTGTTATTTATTGAGATACTCTTGCCAATTGTCTTTCTATCTTTAAAGTTTACCTATGAAATGTGTGATATTGGCTCTTGTAAATTTCTTGTCTAGCAATTCAAGTTTTGCATTAATTGTTTTAAGATTGGAGTTGAAGATGCATTGATTTGGACAGTCTGCAATGTACCCTAGCCCTGATAACGGGTGAAGTTGTTGAATAAGCTTTTTTGAGAAATCATAATATAATCATACTTTAAAATCATATCACACTTGAAAAGATTACTACTAGACAACAAAAATCATATCACACTTGAAAAGATTACTACTAGACAACAAAAAATAATCATATGTGAATGGTAAAAACAAAAAAAACAAAATGGTAAAATCAACATTTGTCTTAATATTCTATCATCCAAATTATTAATTTAGAGATCTTTTTTTAATAATTTTCTTAAAACTTTTTTAGGTCTTCCTTCATTTCTCTCCATTTGATCTAGTGTGTGTTTGGAAATAATATTTCCACGGTGAAAAAACGTGCGTTTGATAGAAGCTTGAACTACTAGCTTCTTAATTTCTACGGTGAGAATATATTGCACCGTGATTTTGTTGAGTTGCAACGTGAATCCAAACATACCTCTAGTCTTTTTATTACATAATCTATAAGTCTTTTTCTATATGTTCAAAACACTTAAATCTATTTTATACAACTTTTTCCACTATAGGTGTTATTTCAACATTTTCTATAATATTGTCATCTTTAATCTTATTATGTTGTGTTAATCTTAACTCTCCAACATTGTGTTCCATATAATATCGCAGGTCTTTACCGTAGGTCGATAAAAGAAAATTTTCAGCTTGAACAGTACTTAGTGTCACATAAAATCTCTTAAGTACTCCTTCATTTCAGCCGCCAAAATTGAACTCCTTGGTTTACATCCCTTCTATTTCTCCAATATTTTATATTACGAACCCAAGATATTTAAACCGCATGACTTGTGCGATGATATGACCTCCAATTTTCACCTTTAGATAATAAACGCTTCTCCTTTTACTTAACTTACATTTCATATACTTCATCTTACTTCCGCTTAGAAAGTCATGTATTTTTAAATCTCGTCTCCAAGTCTTGAACCTCTTATTTAAATTCTTTTTTTACTCTTCAAATAGACAATATCATCTATAAAAAACATGCATTTCAGTGCTAGCTCTTGGATATGTTTTGTGAGTATATTCAAAATTAAAGTAAAAATATAAGAGCTTATGGTTGAATCTTGATGCAACTTATTGTAGTGGAGAGAAATCATTTGTCCCCACCCTATGTCCGCACATTAGTCGACACCTTATTATATATATCTCGGAGAAGGTGTATGATAGTGTCTAGAAAAGTTTTGTGAAATTTTTTAGAAAAGAATGTACAGATGAGAAGTTGACTAAAACATCATCCCGTTGTACCTAAAAATGTCAAACATTGATTTGACTATATCACTCATCTCTCTTATGTATTACTATTTAATTTGTTCCAAACGAGCATGAACTAATAACTTATGTTTTAGTTTTAACAATTGTAGAATGACTAGGAACTGTTGTTCTTTTTGTAGTTTTAACAATTGTAGAATGACTAGGAATTGTTGTTCTTTTTGCTAGTGATTTTAGCATACTTTTTATCACTAAGTTGAGTTTTCTATTTTATTTAACAGTCACATTAGTACTTTAGCTAAATTCTATCAAAATTTGATAAGATGTTTACTTCTCTCGCCATTGAGATTACAAAATGGCTATCAATTTCTTCACAAAATATGGCACAAAAGAGATTCTTACACACTTATAAAATATCTCACAACAACACTGTTTGAGTATCACATGACCTTACATAGATGATTTCCACTTCAAAATAAGAATAAGAACAGTAATAGTCACAAAAATACCGCCTGAAGAACCGCAGACTCTATGAATCCAGTAACGATCAAACACAGCAAAGCTCTGGTCCAAGTAAGCTGATAAAGCTATGCACAAAATCAATAAAAGAAGTAGCAAAGGCAGCCAAACAGAAATGTTTATGGGCTGTTCCTCATCTTCCAAGTCACTGTCACTCTCTGGCTTGCGCTCCATATAAAGAGGAGAGGCCACGGCTAGAACCACCAAACCTATGGTGGCTAGTTTCTCATATAACGAAAATCTGCTTCCTCTTCTGAAAGCTTCAAGTTCCATTCACTATGCTATGATTTTTGAGTGACCCTGGTCCTTGGTTCGTTCCCTGTGGATAGCTGATGTTTGTTTGTTTTTCGCAGAAATGAATATGGTGGAACTGTTAGGGAAAAACCACCACCATAATGTTAATATGGTGATTGGAATCCTACTTTTTCAAAGCAAGGTAGTAAGGACTAGAAATCACATGGATGTTTCTGAAAGGCTATTTCAGTAGCTTTTATACTTGTTACATTGCATGGATATGATTATGAATCAGATTCTCTACTCATAAATCATAATATTCTCCTCCTGCTCAAATTTCATCTGGAATCTGATGCTGTCTGTTTCTACTATGGTTCTTTTACAGTGAGCAATTCACTTTAGAAAGTAAAGTAAATAATACCAATGGTTGATATTATATGTGCTTAACAAATCACAAATCATGTGTAATTGCAAAATCTAGCTTATTTAAGAGGATGAACGGTAGGAGAATTCAAGGCGGATAAAAAAAGGTATTAATATGATTATAATAAATTCAGAGGTTTTTACAAAAAAAAAAAAAAATCATAGGAATCGCAGGTTCGAAAATTGTGTTGCCTAGAACTATGATAGCCGAAGTTACAACAGAAACCTATTTAAATAAATAAACAGGCAGAGGTACAATCGAAAGCATTGTGATATTCTAATCTGCAGTTGTGGAGGTCTTTGACCCGATCCCTTGAAGCCGCCTCATCCATTTGTTCTGTGAAGAAGTAACATCTGTAGACTGTAATCTTGTTTCAAGACCTTGTTTAGATTGTTCTGTGATTGGAAGCTCAGCAGGGAGTGCTGCAGCAGTGCTGGTGAAGGCATTCAGGACAAGAAATGCTAGGATGGGAGAGAGATCCAGTCCTCCAATAGGAGGGATAAGTCCACGGAATACGTTCAGATACGGGTCACATACGGTGCTGAATTAAGCAAAAAATCATTTTATTCAACACGCAGAAATTAGATCATAGCATCATATGCATAAGAGATGAAATAACAGAATCAAATGTTTTGGTAATTTAAGGTAATTTATTATATTTTACTTGCATGCCACTACGCAAGTACTCTCATGGAAATGGATTCCCTCAGTCAAATAGTGAATGCATCGATATTTCAACATCCGATTTCGAACATTGTTTTACAATGTTTTCAATTTATTTATCGAGCTTAAATTCTAAACCATCTAATTTCAATCAAACGGCTTCCAAATCATTGACATCAGGGTTCTCTGACTGCAAAAAATCAGAGTCCCTTTCTAATAGCATTCTAGTCCACAACCCAACATGTTCCATCTTATGAACTCATTTTGACCTTCCTCAACTTAAACTAAACACCTCATAAGTCATAAGCATCATATTTTTCTGAGTATATATTCCCCTAGTATCACATCATTACATTTCATCAACAAAGTATATTATTTAAATGCCTTCTTATCCCCTCATGGAACATAAGCTTTAGAGTTTATATTGATTCTGTGTTCCCATAAGAAACTCTCTCCAACCAACAACAACAACCAAGCCTTATCCCACTAAGTGGAGACGGCTACATGAATCAACTTCTGCAATAATGTTCTATCCAAAACCATGCTTCTATCTAAATCGTTAATCTCAAGATCTTTCTTAATAACTTCTCTTATAGTTTTTCTAGGTCTTACTCCACCTCTAGTCGTTTGACTCCTCTCCATCTGATCTACTCTCCTTACCATAAAATCTCCAAGTTTTCTTTTTTACATGTCCAAACCACGTAAATCTATTTTCCAGCATCTTTTCTACTATAAATGTTTCCCCAACACTCTCTCCAACCATTCTAATTCAGACTGTTGACCACTTTTTCGACACTGAATATAACTCTAAGTTCTAAACTATATTTCATCAATCAATATTTACATTTATTTCACAATTGGCACATTGTGGCTAACAAAACAAACGAATAAAAGAATGGGCAATTCACTCACCTGAGAGGAGTAACGAGAGCAGGAGGAGCATTGGGAAACCATGTAAGAACAAGCCTACAAACAATCAAAGTATTGTAAAGGTTCAAAAAATTCTGAAGTCCATTAGCCACCACTAACCCAGCCACAGAATCTCCAGGCAAAACAGCAGCAAAATTGAGATGATTATTCACCAATCTCTTATTCCTATAGTTACTGCACCGAATCTGATAAACCACAAAAATCAAAACTCCCACTACAATACACATAACCAAATCACAAAAAATTACTACTAGTACATTTATTACCTGGAAGCATGTGTCATGGAATTGAGAGGAAATAGAGAGTAGTTTGTTCAAGATAGGGTTTTGAGAAGCGAGGGAATGGAGAAGTTTGGAACATTGATCAACTGCGTTGGAAATGGAGGTGGGGAGTTGGGGAGTGGGGAAATTGGAGATGGGGAGTTTGAAGAATGGGAGTGCGATTAGGAATGGTGATTGAGGATTTGTTGAATGGAAGGAGATGCTGTTGTTAGTTTCTGAGTCGGTAGCATTCGGAGCCATTTGTATGGAGATGAAACAGGATAACCTGAGGCCAGGTTATGGGTCCTGCGATAAGATAAACTATCTAAAGAAGATAATGAAGATAGAAGTGTAGTAGTATATTCCCCCAACTCCCACCCCACCCACACCACATCTATGGGTTGTTTTTTTTATTAATAAAAAATTGAAAGCGCTTTCTTTTGATTAGGCATAATTAGTATTTGGGAAAAAGCTAACATGTACCCCAAGGGCACAAGTTAATGAGATATTTATAAAAAAAAATTCTTAAAACGCGTGCATTCAATGTATCATAATTTAATTAAATATTTTTACTTTAATTATTTAAATAAAAAACGTTATAAATAATTTAGATGATCTTTTTCATTAGTTTTTGTCAAAAAAATATTAAGTAGTGACTACGTGGTATTAGAGCTGTCAAAATGGGCTCGGCCCATTGGACCGGCCCATAAGCCTTTCAATTTAGCGCGGGCCGGGCCAGAAAATACCTGGAAAAAACACGACCCTGTCTTTTTGGGCCAGCCCACTGGGCCTATGTTTTTTATGGGCTGGGCCGGGTCGGGCCAAGCGGGCTTCGGGCTGGCCCATTAAAAAAAGATTTTAGTAAATTTTGGAGAAAAAATATTGAGATAAGATATGATTTTATAAATGTGTTTTCAAGTCATAAAGAAAAGTTAAAGAGGATCAAGATATATTTTTAAAATGATGTGATCAAGGAAATGGTTGTGAATATGTGATGTTGCTTTATACTTTTACATAGATGATTTTGTGGTATTCATATATATATATATATATATATATATATATTTATGGATAAATATTTTAAACATCACTTATATACGTTTATGATGACTTTCTACTTATGTTGTATTGCATTTATCCAATACATCTTTTTTATAAAATTAAAATTATAATATTGAAATACGGGCCGGGCTGACCCATTGGGCCGCACGGGCCTTTGAAAAATGGGCTGGGCTCATTTTATGTGGACCATTTAACAATTGGGCTGGGCCGGGCCAGCCCATTAAAACGCGTTAGTCCACCGGGCCGGAGCGGGCTGGGCCGGGCCGGCCTATTTGACAGCTCTACGTGGTATGATAAGTAGGCAAATGTAACTTGTTGACTCAGCATTTGTGTTATATTTGCACTCTAGAGTTGATTCTTCATCTTGTAGCTTTTGTTTTGTTTTTAGATTCTATCCACATTCTTCATCTTGCAGCTTGTTTTCAAATTTAGGGTTGAATCTTCATCTTCCAGCTTTCGTTTTCAATTTGTTTTCATCTTCCAGCTTTCGTTTTCTTTTGTTTTTTATTGTTTGTCGTGTTTTCTTTCATTTGTTTCCCTAATGTCAAAGAATGCAAGCAGTGTTTGATTGTCAAACCATCAAAGCTTTGGGACAGCTAGATATGTGCTTCGTAGAAACAAGAGGGTGGTGTGTTTTTGCCAAGATGAAAGTGTTCTTCGATATATTAGTGATATGAACAGTGTCAACTATGGAAGAAAATTTTGGGGTTGTAGAAATTATAGAAAACAAATGAAAAAAGGTTGTATTTTCTTCAAGTGGTTAGAAAATGAAATAGTTGATGAAAGAGATTTGAAGATTGAATGACAAAAGAAGAAAATTTCAAATTTGAAGAACGAGGTTCTCCACTCTAAAGGATGGTTGAAAATATTCATTGTGGTTGGGATCTTGTATTTGTAACAATGTATTTTAAATAGGTTGGGAATTTGGTTAGGTTGAATTTTGTATCTGTCATGAGTTTATCAATGTAATTTGGTTGTGTTAGTAACAATGTAGTGTGTTGTCATGAATTTATCAATGTAATTTAGTTGGTTTAAATTTTGTACTTGTCACTTATGAAGGTGTAAGTGTTGCATAACCTAACTCCTATTAAATCAGCTATCAATAATTCCAAAAAATATCTCCATGTGTCTTTAATTTCACCCTCAACAACAACAAATGCAATTAGAAACATTTGATCATTTGGGTCCCTCTCAATGGCATCTAGTATTTTACAACTATACTATCTCTTTAAGAAACACCCATCCAATCCTATAATAGGTATGCGCTTGAAAAAAATATTTTTGCAAGCTTTGAAACATATGTACATCCTTTGGAAGTGAGGATCTATCGACCTTTCACTGTTTTTCTCTTCGCCTTGAAATGGTTGACTTGTAATTTTAACAGTTTATCCAGGATTTTCCCCTAACACTTCATGCCCATAATCATGAATTCTTTTATATTTCTCCCTAAATGTACCATCCACAATATCAACAGCAAATGTCTTTAGTCTATATGCAATTGTCTTGTCGATCCCTACATTTCACTTTTCATGTGTCTTTTCTTTGATATCACTCAACTTCAAATTTGGATTCTCTCTAGCATTGCTTTGAATCTTATTTCCTAACCATTTGGAATTAAAGAACCTAACCCTGTAGTCCCTACTACATGTATGCTTGTCCACTATTTTCCTCAATTGCCAAGTCTCTTCATTTTGGATATTTGCACAGTATGCCTCCCACGAACAACCTTTCTTGCATATCACTCTCATCCTTTTTTATCATCTTTCTTAAATTTCAGGTTCCTTCCAGAGTTTATAGCATAGGTTCTTGTTCTCTCTTTAAATCCATCCTTTGTTACAAAATAAGCACTCACTTACCACTTGCAGTCTTTCATTCTTTTAGGAAGCTTGAAGGTAACAAAATTATCATTTATAATCTCATCATCTTTGATATCATACTTGTGAGTTAACTCATCACTTTCATACTCCTCAACGTCACTTAATCCTCTTAAATTTTACTTTAAGACTTCACTTCATTCACATCATTAAGTGAACCACTCTCTTCACATTATCCTTCCACTACCCTTTGTTTATTTGGTCTCATAACATTGGCTTTCCCTATTCCCATGCCTTTAGCTTTGCCTTGTCCTTTCCATTCCCTTTTCCTTTTACCTTGCATATTCCCTTTCTCTTCACTTGGTTTTCACATGGTACTTCCTCATCACCAACTGTTTTCTCTCCATCAATTCCTTTATCATTCTTGGAGTCTTCAAAGTTTACATTCAAAGCACTGTTTTCACCATCTTTAGTGATCCTCTCCTCTTCCATGTCTTCTTGGCTACATTTAACTTCTTCAACTTCTCCAAAGACTTGGGGATTATACTCTATATGATGTGAGCAGACACATGGGTTTTCTTTCGTGTTTGAATGAGAGCATATTCCTCATATCTTTCCCTTCTTCTAGGGTGGCGAACCTCGAAAGGAGTATGTCTACCTCTTCTTCCTTCGGGACTGAGGAAAGGAGTACGATGTTTCTGCCACCGGTTGCTTTGTAACCTCAAAATCTCTTTTGGATCCCTTTTAGGTTTAGGAATGGTAGTTTTATGTAAAGCCGCCTCTTGTATAATATTGTTCATCGGATTGACGTTGTGTAAACTTTCTTCAGTTCTAGTAAGCATCTCCATCAAGGTCTGGAAGTTATGCTGCTGCACCATCTGGCATACGTTGTTCAAAAGGTTGTTGGCTCCTTGGAAGCCAAGATTAGCCTGCAAGAATTGAAATTCCGAAAGCATTTATCTCCCAAGCCTAGTAGGTAATGGCACTACTACAGAAAAGTGATACCACAACAGTTGGAGAAGTCTTACAACCACGATTGACCAACCGTTGTGAGGTAAGATATGATTGTATGTATGATGCTTTCCTTTACAGTTGTATGGTCGTTATGATAAACCATGTAACGCACTACCTATCGCAAGAGTTAGCTTAAACAAGTGTTGTCATAAATGTAGGTTCATGGGTTTGATACCCAGTTGCAACCAAAATTAAAACACTTAAAAAATTGCATTTCACTACCGGTATATATCAGAACAGTTGTGGTATAGATAAGAGTTTATTATGAAATATGGGATTATTTATTCTTCCTTGCCCCTCATTAATCATATACAACAATTCAAATGGATTTTTTAAGATAAAAATCTAATTTTAATTATTCTTGAAAAACAACTTAAACGATCCAATGTTTTTCGAATTGCATGCATATCGTAATTCATGGAGGAACCCGTAGAATTTGATTCAATATCAAATTCTTCAAAGTAATGTTGATAAATGGATATCTTTTAAGTCTTTCACACAAAATTTGATTTCCTCTTCTTTTCTAGTTTATTTTTCAAACATCAAGATTTGTGTGAAAGACACAAACTGACATCCATTTATCAACATTGTTTTGAAGAACTTATGGCATTGACTAAAATTCTATAGGCTAAAGAGGAAATTATGATGTACAATATGGATGCAGTTCTAAAAAATATTGGATATCGTCAAAGTTGTTTTTCAAGAATAATTTAATTTTTTTTATTATTAACTCAAAAATCCATTTAAATAAATGCACGTTCAATGAGTGCTTAGTGAAACAAGCAATCACATATGATATAACAAATTCACTAACAAAAAATAAAATAATTAAGATAGATTGAGCGAACTCGATAACTAACCGTTCATGGAAGCTATGAAGACTTGAAAACATGTGTTCTCTATGGAAATATTATATGAAAGACTCATATAATATTTCCACAGCGAACACAAGTTCGGAACTATTTAGATCCATGTTCACTAATAAGTATTTCTAACTACATCACTAATAAGTAGAGACCCATAACCACTTGCTAGCTGGACATGAAATACCATTTATTAACAAACAACATACAAATAAACACCTATAATTTCAAATAAAAATAGTTGTCAGTGAATAACCTTAAAAATTATAACTTACAGTAAATTATGAATGAAGAATATAAAATACTTACTTGTTACTTTTCTCATATTCCTTCTTGATGTTTTTCATATGAAGTAGGCACAAGAATCTACACATAGAAGGTAAAAAAAGAGATAAGAGAGAATTTGAGCATAGTCTTTAGGATAGTCAAAGTCAAATTATTGATGCATAGTCTTCAAGATAGTCAAAGTCAGATTCTTGATGCATAGTCTTCAAGACATATTTCTTCTTATAAAAATGGGTAAACGTAAACATCCATATCACATTACAACTAAAATGGGTAAACATAAACAATATAAGGCTGAAAAGAGGAATTTTAAGAAGGGGATTATCAAGCTGATGAAGAAACAAGCAAAGGAAGACAACAAAAAGTCTTAGGAAGCTTCAACTTTAAAGGTTCATAAGTCTGAAGACATGTGTGCTGGGGCCTCCAAAGTGGAAGAAAAGAGGGATGGAGAATAAAATTATCCAAAATGTAATGTTTTCTTAATGAATAAAAGAATTTCCTTCTCTTAGTGCATGTTGCCATTTACTTCCTCTAACAACACCAAAACCTAAAGCATATCAACATGAACAATAGACATCACAATGTCATTATGTTAAAAAAGAAACCCTAGCGAAGAACATAAACTTTCATAAAGTAGTACCATCACCACAATGGGAGTGAACAAGAAATGAACAACAAAGTTGTCGCCTCCATAAATTAGTTTCCAAAAAGAAATTTGTTTTCATAAATGAATGAAGATGACGATTTTGATATCGCCACCGTCTTGTTCGCTAGAGCACCCTTATGTGTTTCGAACGGAATTAATTGCCTGTTATGTTTTTATTAGGTGAAAAGAAATTCACAGCGGTTGCAAGAAACAACCGTAGTGAAATATGGAACATATAAATACGGTTGAATGAAACAAGTGTAGTTGTTATACTCTTAATTTTTAAATAAAAAAATGTTAAGGGTCACATGCTTATTTTTTTTGAAAAAATGGAAAAATGTCGATGCTGAGATTCGAAGCTTGTCTATCAAATTCTATGACCACGGTTAGATTTAAAAACTGTGATGAAATGTTTCTTCATAAAATATAAAAAAATAATGCGTGTAAAAAATAAGATATTACTATAGTTAATAAATGGTCTGGTAATATATCTTCACCGTATGTATGCTTTGTAGTAGTGTGGTGGAGGTCTGAGTGAAGGTTCGCCTATGTGGAACTGCAATGTAGATCTAATGAACACTTCCAGATTTTTCCAAAGTTGGACATGATCTTATGGCGAGGAAACATATGTAGTAGTTGTCAAAGACTTGATAGTTTGCCCCTTAAAGAGGAGGTGGAGCATTTCTGACTTCTTCAACGGCAACAACGACTTGTCGTTGGACGGTAGAGCAAGTGGCTTTGGAAGCTGCCATCGTTTGATGAATCTGATGGAAGATTTGAAGGAGGAGAGTTTGAAGTCGGATATAGACGATTAGGAAACGAAGATATGTGTTTTGATCGAAAGAGATATAAATTTTTATTGAGGATGGTTCAAAGCTTTCAATGTGGTGGAAAGGGGCTAACCTACAAAGTTAACACTCCAACCCCTAAGGCAATAAAAGAGTAAAAAATGGAATTTAAATGAGAAAGGATTTGAAAATTTGAGAGATGACGTTTTCCCATTTTAAATAGGAGAATTGATTGATATAATCGAACACGTATGATGAGGCGTAGGATGCGATCAACTGTCAAATTAATATAAATGACCGTGATAGTGCCTGCGAAGAAATTGTCTGTTTGATGAAAAATAATAATTTATTTATTTTGTGTCAAACATTGCCTTAAATTTTCGCAAATATATATAATTGGTCAATTATAAAAAATATGACTTATTTAAATGTCAAAAGATCAATAGTTTGACATTTCCATTAATGTCGTATCATTAGTACTAAAATAATTTATATTTACTTTGTTTGAATTATTAATAGAACACTAGCAATGGACCCGTGCGTTTGCACGGGTCACGTAAAGTCGAAATAAATATTAAATAAATATTATATAGTTATAGTAAAAAAAAGATATTAATTTATATGAAGTCATACAAATATTAATTTAATTTATCAAGTTGTAGTAGTTGTTATGAGTATATAGAGTTGGTAATTGCTATTAAACTAAATATATGGTGAAAAACAGGTTTGGCCCGTCAGACATGGTTAGAATTTTTATAATTACTTATAATTTTAATTTTACAATTTCTTTTAACAAATATTATAAAATAAAATATATTATACACCAAAAAAATATATTGGTTTAATAATATGATTAGATTTAATAAATTGAACATAGGATCTCTAATATCGGTTAAAAAACACATGTTATAGTAATTGAGAAGTCATTAAACATATGATCTCTAATATTGTTCAATTTAAGTAAATATTTTGTCGGCCCGTCAAAAAAATAGGTTCGGCTCGTCGGGCATGCCTATAATTTTTAAATTTTTCTGTATTGTAAATTTATGGATACTATTGATATTAAATGATTTTATCATCTAATAGAAAATAAATTTAAAGACGGTTAAGTTTTATATTGAATCTATCACAAATCTTGAACAAATAACAATTGTTGAAAAACTTAAAAGAATTTTTTTTTTTAAAATGGAATGTGATAAGTAAAATATTTATAACTTAATTCCGTTTATACAAATAATTGTATGAACATTTAAAAATATTTATAACTTTTTTCTGTTTATAAAAATATTTGTAACTTATTCCCGTTTCACAAAAATAATTGTATTAGCAGTTGACTTATTTCCATTTCTAAAAATATTTAGAACTTATTCCCGTTTCACAAAAATAATTGTATTTGTAACTTATTCCGGTTTTTACAATTGAATTAATTAATATTTTAAATGCATCCCGTAAAATTAAATATGAGTATTCTTGATTAAATAATAATTAAAAATCAAATGAACCAATTAAAAATGCATTATTTACAAATGATATATCTATTTTTGTTTGTTGTGCTAATAAATAAATATGCATTATTTACAAATGAATAATAATGTTGGAATGAATTTTAAAAACGGCAATTGAAAAAAACAAATTTTTTCTCCAAAACAATTAAAATGAAAATCATAAAATATACTTAAAATATTTCGAAAATCTTAAATAATAATGTGTTATGAATGTTTCATGAAGCAAAATCAATTTTTTTATTATCATAGTAAAACTTCTTCTATTTTCAGCATTATGGGACTCCCTATATTTAATCTAATTGAAAATTATTTATCAAAATTTAAAAACATGTTTTTATCATATATTCAAAAATACAAAAGCTATTATAAAAAAATTTATTTATTTTTGAGTAATTTTGTTAATTAATATTTATTGTACTTGTGGTCATATATCTAAAATAACTTAAACATTAATAAATTAATGTCAATTAAAATATAATTAATTTCATTTATTGAGATCTTAAATTTAGTTTATTAGTCTATTCCACTTACGTATTCAATTTTTTTTATTATAGTATTAAAATGAAAATATTAATAATTTTAATTAAATGAGCTATCATGACTAATAAGTATCTTAATCTTTAAAAATATATACTTCATTGGGCAAAAATTTGAGAATGAATGTGATATTTTGAGGTTCCAACACTACAAAAAGAATGATTAAATATTTTTTTTTTAAGGAGATAAGATAAATATGAATACCAATAATACATGCGCTTTTGGAATGGTGTAAAACATTATTGGGAAATCTCATTTTATTTAATACACATTAAATAATTTATTTTCACAGTAATTATCAAAATATGACTATAAAGTATATTAAAATAACTGTTTTATTAGCATAATTAGAATATTAAATTACACATTTATAACTATAATGGAAATTCAAACAATTGCTCTTGTCTATTATTACCCACCAATGGATAAAATCGTAATAATAACTTACTAAAATTTCACAAATTCTAAGAAGAAAAAAATACAACTTTTGATTATTACTTAGTAGTAATACTTATGGATGTTATTTACTTAAATATTTGTTAGACTAAATCAAAATACAATTATTATTGAATTATATACTAAACAAATTTTATAAACAAAATGGTCACGAAGCAAAAAAAAAAACAAATGATTTAACATATTAGTATCTTTGTAAAATAGAATTATCAATCAATATTTTGCACAATTTTTATGTTTTGAAGCAATCAAAATTATTCCAGTAACAATGGTAATATAACATCATTTAGGTACCAACATAAAAACCAATGTACTGCAGTTAACTTTTTGTGGGATTTGAAATCAAGTAAAAAAACATTAAACTTGATAATGTCTTTTTTTCTTTACATGATATAACTATAAAATTCAACCTTATTTGTTCACAAAATAAGGAGGTCAATCTAAAATATATAAATACAGTATAATAGTGTGTTTTGAGTATTTTCAAAACATGTATTCGTACATTGATCTGAAACACATTCATTGGAGACATTAAAGAATTTCGAAGCTCCTTTACTGGTAGTTGAAGAGAGACGGGAAGAAAGAAATCAAATGATCTATAAGATTTCACCAAAATTAAGATATTAGAAACATAATAAAAGTGACACCATTGTAAAGCTAATATATTAGTATCAAGAATACTTGTTTTAAAGTAACATGCACTTGATAATATATTGAACCAACCGCCCAATGCTCTTTCAATTTAAAGATGACAAAAACTTCATACCTGCAACAAAGAAGAATAATTAAACAGGAGAGTGAAAGAGCCAAGATGACATAACATGTATTATCTAATTTGCTATTGAGATCTTAAACTAAGATGACCCAAAAACAGAAGTAACGAATGAGATATCAATATCATCAAAAACAATGAAATAGTAATATTGCAAGCATGAAAAAGGATGAACAATGAAGAAGACAAAAAACATCAAAATAGAAAAACAGAAAACAAATGAAGTAATAAGATCTTAGGTGATGCCAATTGCATGAAAACTATTTTTTTTTGCAAAGATTAGACATACTTGTGTTCTAAAAAAACATCAACGCAATGAGATAGGAATATTTTAAACATGTAAAAGGATGAAAAATTAAGAAGTACCTATAAACAACAATATTAACATAAAACATCATAATGAAAATAAAAAACAAATGAAGTTATTAGGATCTGATGTGAAATCAATCGCAGAAAAATGAAATTATCTTACTGGTGTGCAAAAGAAATCAGTGATATGATGTTCATTACATAAAAAAATATATCCAAACAAAAATATAAGAACACTGCATATTATATCATAAACTAACCTTTAAATATAATTATTAGTGAGTTGAGTGAGTATAACCTGCAAAAAAAAATCATTAAAGAAAAAGGGTCAACTTTTTCTTTTTGAGAGAACTTATAAACAATACAATGAAATTTGATTAATTAATCACTTATGTGCACTATAGCATTTTCAGCTTCTTTTCTGCCAAAAACAAAATTAACAGTCCCTTAGGAAGTGCAATCTATTTCAACAAAAGTTAAAAATGTAGAACTTAATATCATAGAGGGTGAGTTATTCAAAAAGTGAAAATTACTAAGCAGACCAACAACAATGGAAGCAAGAAGCAAAGTTCCCTGACACAATCAACCAAAACCAAATTCAGTTTCCTAAACTCAAATCCCCAATCAAGTTTCCAAATCATCACAGCCCTTCATCTGAAATACAAATCAAATCATTAAGACAACAACACTATAAAAAAGATTATAACAATTTAACAAATCAAGAATCTAAAAGCAGAATATATGAGTCTGCGGAGAGCATTAGAGTACATCTGAAAAAACAATTTACCTGATGGCGGTTATTGAACAAAGTTCGCCGTGGGTTTCGGTAACTTGTTCGGCGGTGGATTTGGATCCAAATCCTCTTAGACCGGGCCAACCGATCAAGTATTTAATCGTTTCGAGCATCTTGTGAGTGGTTTTGGCTATGGTTTTGGTAAATTGTTAAACTTGATATTGATATTGATTAAACAAATAATTGGTATTTTGAAATGGATTCTTTTTTGTTGTGAGAAGAGAAGGTTAGGGTTCTGAAAAATTTGGCTTTGCAAGCATTAAGCAATCTTTCATAGTAAAGTGCATGCAAGAAAGAATCAAAAAGAGAAAAGAAGCAAAATGAGAGAGAAAGAAAATAAAAGGGGAAAAGTAGTGAAGAGAAAGAGAGAAGGACCTTCGGTTTTCGTCGATGTGTGGAATGAAAATATGAGTTTTTATTTATTTAGTTTGTTTGGAATGAAGTTTTTTTTGAAACAGCCAAATAAGTATATTACTACCAGCACAAGGAGTGCAAAATGTCAAGATACACCATACAAGTGTTCTACTACTAATGTAGTAAGTTGATATACAATAGAACAAAGCTACACACCAGAACCATCTCCTAGATTCATATAATAATAAGCCAATAAAAGATGGTTGAGCAGATCACAGAAATCTATCACATTGCTGCTGCTCAGCCATTAATCAATGCTCACAGCGGTACCGTAAGTTCAACTCCAACAAACCTGCACACCAATACGGGTTTGCATCAACTACCAGTCATTCCAAGTTCGTCAATGCAGGCCCCTGTCTCAATTCTGCTGATGCACAAAACAAAACAGTGTCGACGCCCCAAGATCTTATTACATTGACCCGACATAGCCTAAGATCTGTCTGCCATTATTCCGAGACATGCCTTAGGATTTAAAAACCAACTTGCAAAATCGTCCATGATCAATTTCGATTTTATCTTGAGCCATTTCCAAGAGTAAATTTTTGTCTCCTCTATCACCTTGATAATATGAATATCTTCGTTTCGGAAGATTTTGTTGTTCCTAGCCTTCCAAATGCACCAAATGCAAGCGCACCACAACACTCGAAGCTTTAGGGACATCGAATTTCCGCCACATAATAGATTTTCGAACTGGCTCATGTGGTGCCAGCCTTCATTATGCAGAGCTGCTGCAACTCCCAGCCACTTGCAAATGCTGCTCCATACACCTGCAAAACACTTACATTCGAAAAACAGATGTGATACCGACTCCTCGCTCCCACACCCTCCTACACAACCGACCTGACCCTGCAACCCTATGCCCCTTTTGACTATGTTGTCAGTTGTTGCAATTCTATTCTGGACCAGCCTCCATACCAGACACGATACCTTTGGAGGAATCGCTTTGTTCCATAATTTTGACCATGGAATCATAGGCTCGTCGTTACCTGTAGCTGATATGTTTTTGTACACATCCTTAACAGAATACTCACTTCTATCTTCCATACTCCCTAAGTCCAATGAACATAACTCAGTCCACCAACTTGAGCTTCCTCTTGCCCCCGTACAAAAAGCCTCCGCGTTTAACCCGTATCTATTTACTAATGCCGCAAACCAAATTCCTTTCTTTTCTACTCTAATTTTCCACTTCCATTTTCCCAATAGGGCCGAATTGAACAGCCCTAATCTTCTAATACCCAACCCCCCTTCTTCAATTGGCCTACAAACCTTATCCCACTTAACCCAATTGATTTTCCTCTCATTCTCGCCACCCCCCCATAAGAACTGTTTAAAAATAGATTCAAGTTTAAGAATAATACCTGTCGGAGCCTTGAAGAAGGATAGGTAGTAAACCGGAATCGCATATAGGACTGATTTTAGAATTACTATTCGACCTCCAATAGAGAGATGTTTATTCTTCCAGCCCGATAGCCTTGATTTCACCGTGCTTAACACATGGGACCAAGTTTCCATCCGCTTTGGGTTTGCACCGATTGGTAACCCAAGATACACAAAAGGGAGATCAGTGATGCCACAGTTTAGAACGTTTGCAGCCTCCAACAACCAGTTATGAGATACATTGACCCCCACTAGCGAACTCTTGTGAAAATTGACTTTTAGCCCGGACATTGCCTCAAATAAGAGACTTACCCCCTTGATGCATCGAATATTTGACCACGCTTTCTCACAAATAATCAGTGTGTCATCCGCGTATTGTAAGTGTGAAAACCTCTCATTTCCTTCATCAAATTTGTATCCTTGAAATTTCCCCATATCTATCGCCTTTTCCATCATCACATTGAATGCTTCCGCAACTATTAGAAAAAGGAATGGTGAAGTTAATTATGGGGAATACAAATAGTTAGTACACACAGTAGAGAGTAGCCGTCCTAAAATTAATGATGGTTGAATCTACTATTAAAATATTTAAATCAGTCAAATTTAGGTAAGTAATAATTATAAAGTTAAAATATTTGTTGTATTCCATGCAGATTTGCACAACTATCTACAAAAGCATGACAATAATATTAATTATGGAGAAGAAATTGGACAATTGAAAAGTAATGCAATGATTAAGAAATATATATTTTTAATTAAATTATTAAAGTATATGCAATTACCGTTGTGTCCCCGATTATCACCCTCAAATTGGATGATTAGAGGATTAATGATAGGATTTCATATGTATTGTACTTTATTATATTAAAAGTAGATAAATCTACGAAATGGCATAAAAAAAGAAGAAGGAAATATGATAAATAAAAAAGTCGTGGTTAGCTCGGCTCTGTACCAGATTACCGGTCCCTAACGATGACCACTTGTTGAGAATGTCAAATTTCATAACAGTAGTACTCCTATGTAATAAACACATGACGATTTCAGTGGTTCCCATTTACTACACCCGATAATGGCAACTCATCTGCTAAGGCTTTCCCTCTCCTCGCCACCTAACCTCTCTTTCAATTACACACTCAATCATCACCACCACCACCCCCACCACTTCACTTCTCTACTACCCTCAAAACCACGTCGCTACCACCACCTTAACCACCGCCAAATTACCCGCCCATATTTCTCCGTCTCCAACTCTTTCAACACTGAAATTCGTTCACCGGAATCACCTCTTCTTCAAAACCATCCTCAGAGAAAAGACTCGCCGGTCCTTCTCGATGTAACCGGAATGATGTGTGGCGGCTGCGTCTCCCGAGTCAAAACCATCCTCTCCGCCGACGACCGAGTAGACTCCGTCGTGGTCAACATGTTGACCGAAACCGCAGCTGTTAAGCTTAAACGCCTCGAAGAGGAACACGCGAGCGTCGCTGAGAGCCTTGCTCTGCGACTGAGCGAATGCGGGTTTCCGACTAAGAAGAGGGAGTCGGGTTTGGGAGTGGCGGAAAATGTTAGGAAGTGGAAGGAATTGGTGAAGAAGAAGGAGGAACTTCTCGCCAAGAGCCGTAACCGCGTCGCTTTCGCTTGGACTTTGGTCGCACTCTGCTGTGGATCGCATGCTTCACATATTTTTCATTCTTTCGGGATTCATATTGCTCATGGTAATGTTCAAACCAACTATGCAATATTAGATACTTCAATTTGTAACGAAGTTCCTCAAACTTAACCTGCTATTATTTTTGTAGGACCGGTTATGGAATTTCTTCATAATTCATATGTGAAAGGTGGTTTAGCTTTGGGCGCGTTATTGGGACCTGGAAGAGGTTAGTTTGTATCCTCTCTTGTTTAATTACTTGTTTAGTATTATATCATCTAATTGATACTATTTGCAGCACTCCAAATTCGATATCTTTCATTATGCATTTATGGTAAATGTGAATACATCAATATATCATTATAAAGTTATTTTAGTAAATTATTATTATATCTCTTCATAGATATATACACTCTTTGTAATTAGTGAATTGGTTAGATAAGTCAGTTATTTTGGGACTTACTTTACTTAGATATCTAAAGTTGCTATTTTTGGTTTTTTAAGGCACATGTTTACTGAAAACTCTTTAAATTATGAATGTATTTGTAAATTTGAAGAAAATTTTGTTTCAAATTGTAGTCTTGCCATTTCTGGGATACATTTGTTAATAGTTCGGAGTTAATCATAGTGTTACGATTTTCTAACTGTACTAGACTTGCGAAAATGTTGCAGAGTTACTCTTTGATGGTCTAAATGCTTTCAAGAAAGGGTCGCCAAATATGAACTCTCTCGTGGGATTTGGTTCAATAGCTGCTTTCATCATCAGTTCGGTGAGATTCTCTGTGTGATTTGAGTGTTCCATTAAGTTACAAAATTGCTAAGTTTCTGTTTGTGTTTTATGTGCTGTTAATTTGAACCTCATCTCTGCTATAGATCTCACTACTGAATCCCGGGCTGGCATGGGATACATCATTCTTTGATGAACCGGTGACTTTCTTTACTTTCAAATGTCTCAGTATTTTCCATTTGAAAATTTGTTTTGTAAGCCAAACAAGAGCAAACTACTACTCAACCTGGCTATGGATTTTGTTTGCTTGGATATAATAACCTCAACTTTTCTTTATTCGCATTTCTTACATTCATGTTGATAATAAGCTCCTCATATAAGGATTTTGTCTTTTAGCATGCAGGTCATGCTTCTTGGTTTCGTGCTTCTAGGACGTTCTCTGGAAGAAAAAGCAAGGATTCAGGCGTCTAGTGATATGAATGAATTACTTGTAAGTCTGTGATTCGTCTCTTTTGTTTGATAGTCTCAGAATTTGGGTTGGGCCTAACTCATCCCTACAAAACCGACTTTTAGGGTGAGGATGCTCCCACTTATAAACACACAACAAACCATATCTCTAACTAACGTGGGACTAAATTCACCCCTTCAAATCCAACACAATGAAGGTATTTGGGGCTGCAATGAAGGCAATCCAAATGCTGCAATTAAGGAGACTAGGGGCGGACTGCAATTAAGGCGGAAACTCCAACAGATAATATTTCAGGAAAATAAGTTTCCAAGAAAATTGTTGTCTCTTATATATTTAGTCCTTGTTGGACCATTCTAAAAATCTTCTTCCATCTTTTGGCATCCTTATTTTAATTCAAAAGTTTGTTTTTTTTATAATCATGCTTGATCTCTTTTCCCAAATGTAAAACTTCTTTTTATTTGTGATTTTTGTTAGATTACGTTCCTTAATTTGTTTTTACCTGTGTGGACTTCCGCACCTGATAAATTTGTGATCTCGAACAAATTTTTACACATTTCATAGGCAAAGTTTGATAATATATCTTTAGTGGTTGATGAAGCTTGAGTCTTTGGAAGCGTAACTGCTCCAACATTATTGGGATAGACTGATCTATTAATATGTTCCCTTTTGATGACTATATGACCTTTGGGAGTCGCAGCATAAATAAGATATTGTGATGGTGTTCCATTTAAAAATCCAATTTCATTTCAACTTTCATTTATAGTTTAAATTAAAAGGTCATAATCCAAGAACTGGAACATTGGTTAAAAGAAATTAGTAATCCAACAAAAATTGGTTAAAGGTCGTAATCCAAGAATTTGAACATTGATTAATGGTTGTAATCTAAGAAATAAGAGATAGTATTATATCATTATTTCTTAGAAAAATTAGTAATCCAAGAACTGGAACATCGGTTAATAATCGTAATCTAAGAAATAAGAGATAGTATATCATCACTTCTTAGAAAAATTAGTAATCCAAGAACTGGAACATTGGTTAAAGGAAAAATGGCTTATATGAGCATTAAGCATCATGTTATAGTTTGAATTTAAAGAGTAGCATTGTTTTTGACGAGTTATATTTATAAGTTGGTTTAATCATCGGGGTGTATGTTTTTCCAGTCACTAATATCTACTCAGTCAAGACTTGTCATTACATCATCAGAAGGTTCCCTATCTACTGACAGTGTGCTGAGCTCTGATTCAATTTGTGTGGAAGTTCCAACTGACGATATTCGAGTAGGAGACTCAGTGTTGGTGTTGCCTGGAGAAACTATTCCTATAGATGTGAGCCTTTCAGATTGTTGGTGAAACTCTGTTTATGTTATTGTATTTATAATTGTTGTATGTGTGATGCCTGAGTTTAGGTTTAAACTTTAAAAGTATCTGAAGTACGTAAAGTGGGCCCAATCTTCCACCATCTTTAATAATAGCATTGGCTTAGAAAACAGTTATACAATCGTTTACACGTTAAACATGAGGCATCCCTTCACAATTTAAGATGGAATATATGTCAAATCTTGTTGGTTCACATGGTATTGCTTGCTAACATTATAAGCTTCTGGGCAGGGAAGGGTTGTTGCAGGAAGAAGCGTTGTGGACGAATCCATGCTTACAGGAGAATCACTTCCTGTATTTAAGGAGGAAGGCCTCACAGTTTCAGCAGGAACTATAAACTGGGTAAGGTTTTAAAATCAAACTTGAATTTTATGATGTCTCGCTAAATTAACAGCTGGGGAGCATCTGATGTTTTAATCTTGTCCCTTTGATTTGGAGGGCAATCATTAATCTATTGCATTTACCAACAAATGTCTATTTCAGGATGGTCCTTTAAGGATTGAATCTACTTCAACTGGCTCCAACACAATGATATCCAAGATTGTACGCATGGTTAGTATCACATCTTCTATAGTGACTTAGAGGTTAGACTGTATAGTGTTAATGAGATAATCTAGTTTCCCCGTGTTCTATCCCAAATGAGAATGTAATTTCTTGAATCCTTAGTTTTTGTAATTTTATTGGACTGAGTGTTACATATAACTTATTTTATTCGTTTAATTACAAAATCATGCATTCTGAATGTGTTGGCAACCAACCACAATCCACAAATTAGGTAAGTTAGCAACAGGAGAAATAAGAATGGAGCCAAGAAATCAACTCAGCCAAAATTAGTTAAGACTTGTCACTTAAGAGCAAACCTTTCAAGCTATTAGTTAGGTTGTTATAAATAGAGGCCAAGAGGTAGATGGAGGCAGTTGGGGCATTTTTACTTATTTGTTGAATGGCCATTGGTATTCAAACTGCAGCAGTATGAATACCAATGGCCATTCAACAAATAAGTAAAAAGGAGGTCCTTCTCAAAACTGAGTTTGGAAGCATCAATTCAAACATGCACTTAGTTAGTCAGTCAGTTTTGGGTGGTAGAGACCAGTCTCTCCATTTGTCGGGGAGGAAATCATAGTGTTTCATTCTTTCAATCCTTAAGTATAGATACCCACTGATTCATTGTTAGAGGGGGATACTCAAATAAACCTCCTAATTTTCATTATGTTGATCTCTATATTCTGAACCAACGTCTTTCAGTATGGTGATGATTCTATTAATATTTTGAGATTGTAATGCTGATAAGTTCATTACTTTAAGACATGAGAATCAAGGATTTGTTAAGAGAGTTTCTACAATATTACAACTTTATCTGGTGAAATATAGGTTGAGGATGCTCAATCACGTGAAGCACCTGTTCAAAGGCTTGCAGACTCAATAGCAGGGCCATTTGTATTTAGCATAATGACTCTCTCAGCAGCAACATTTGCATTTTGGTAAGTACTTATATTTCTATACAAATTCCTTTAGCTCATCTGGTTATGACATGTATGAAAAGAATTTGTGACTATCCATTCAACAAACTAATGCTCCCTCAATTTTTTATCATAAGTCGTTTGGGACATTTCACATAGATCAAGAAATGTAATGATTGATGTATGAAAAAGATAAATTATGAAGGATTTTACAAGATTATTATTCATTAATGGTATGAGAAAAATAAATTAAAAGAATATTAAATACTTAAGGGTATAGTAGGAAAAATAACATTAATGATTCATTGGTATTGTAAAACGAGTTATAATTTGGTACAAATATTTTTCTGAACGCTATATATTAGTAAAAACATGGGGAGTACTAGTTTATCATGACATATATTGATGTAGTCCAACCTACGAATCCCCGACACTCCAAAAAAGAGTTATTTCCCATACCTATGTTATTGTCCATGGTTCTTAAAATCTTACTATAAAATTTAATTAATTTTCCCATGTAGAAAAGTAAAAGACTTACTTGTTACGATATAGAATAATATATATTAGAGTAGTAATAGTACTTAGAATTGTTATAGTAGTTAGTTAGTTGAGGTTGTTATAGAGTATGTGTATAAATAAGAGAATACAAAGGGTAAGGGTAGAGAGTATCTTTGAATCTTGAAAATGTGAATTGAGTATTCTCTATTGTGAAAGGGAAAAAAAAAGGATGAAATCTGATTATTATTTCTAATTTTGAAGTACAGACACCAAGAAAAAAGGTTGCAATTTGATTATTATTATTTCTATTTTTTGAAGATTATACATTTTATTAATATTTTAGAATCACACAAATAAAGTCTGTCTTAAATTAAAACTAAAAATGTGAAACACAGTTTTATACATGTAACCAGGAAAAAGGAAACGGTACAAATTAATGAGAGAAAACCATGGAAAGAAAATCAGGTAATGAGACAACATTTTTCCTCCAGTTGATCAATGGATCTCTTAGATTCTCATCTTACGAATACGACCTCAAAATCGTTTTTAGGGAAGGCCCTTAGTTAATATGTCTGCGAGCTAATATATACAGGGACATTTCCCAAGTTGGTATCAAAGCACTTGGAAATAAAATTAATCCTATTAATCATTATTCTTAAACTTAAAAAATTAAAATATGTCGTAAAACAAAAAAAAAAAAATTAGGAAATAAGAAAACGGCACAAATTAATAAAAGAAATTCAAGTAATAAAGCAGGCATTATGTTTGGTTCATATTCCCCATTAACTTTAACAAACTTGTTGTGTTCGTCTCTAGGTATTTTTTTGGAACACACATATTTCCTGATGTTTTGCTCAATGATATTGCGGGCCCGGAAGGAGATCCTCTGCTTTTAAGTTTAAAACTCTCTGTAGATGTTTTGGTGAGTAATTCTAAACTTGGATCCTCGGACTTATAGTTTTGCTTCAGGTTCATGATTAAAACTACTTGTATCTCCTTCCTTCCCTATTTCTTGAGCATGGAGCACTCCTATTTTACTGGATTTCCGCTTTTGTAGATGTTCAGGTCATGCTGGACAAAATTATGCATATCCTTTATCTTAGAAATCTTGAGTTAATGCAAACATCGATCAATTTGGACTTTCAAACCAATGAAATTTCAGAATAAGCTAGTATTTGTGATATTGTCTATCTGAAACTGACTTTACCATGCTGGATAAAACCGAATTTTGGTGTTTGTAATAGTTTCGAGTTAAATAATCTTATCTAGTGTTTACCTTTTTGTAGGTTGTTTCTTGTCCATGTGCGCTGGGTCTTGCCACACCAACAGCAATCCTAGTTGGCACCTCACTTGGTACTTTATTTATGTTTCCTGCATTTAGTAAACTTACATGTTCTATGTGAACAGTGAACACATACATTAAATGTATCACATTACTCTTGTGGTGAAAAGCCTCCTTGTTGCTCAAATTTGAATCATTTTATCCGATGCTACAAATTTCCAATTTCCGCTTCCTTGAAAAATTGATTGGCATTAAGTAATATTTTCACATTTCATTTTCAATTTAGCTTTATTGTTTATTTCTTTCATTTTTTTTAGTTTATAGCATTCTTGATTGTCCGTGGTTCTATAAATATATGTTTTCCAATGTAAAAGAATCACAACTACTGCAATTATAAAGTACGTAACTGTCTTACAGTCAGGCATAAGTTCTACACTTGAATTTGTGAATTTACTTTATAAAATATACCATATTACTGCCTGGCATCTTGGTTTGATGTTTTTAGTATCTTCTATCCCTTTTTTTACTATTTCATACAATAGGCTTAAACTGTCTCTGCAATGACCAGGCGCAAGAAAAGGACTTCTAATCAGAGGAGGGGATGTGCTAGAACGCTTGGCCGGTGTAAATTACATTGCTCTAGATAAGGTAAATTTAATATTCATAGACTAATATCTGATTCTCTCCCTTTCTACACAATCACAATAACACACATATATCTGCTTCCGGGTATATGTGTCTGTTATAGGGTCAGGATACATTGACATGAATGGTAATCAAATTCAATCGTACACCTATTTTATGAATTTAGTAGCATGCATTTCTTAAAGAAAGCACTGTTTGAAGTTTGCAGTATATTCATATATATCATAATTAACAAACTTTACATTAATCTTTGATTTATTGCTTCATCGTAATTTCTAATTTCTTCAGACTAAATAAATATATAATCTTCAAATAACAGAAAACAACGCAATATGATCCATTTCTATTTTTACTTAAAATTTCTAAAAGTTGGAGTTTAGCTCAACATGCTAATTACTTATAATTCAGCAATTGGATTTTACAAAATAATATTTTCAGAAGACTGGAGTTGTGTGTGATGTTTAGATTTGAAGAATGACAACTGAGAACATCCAGAATTAGGGAGAAGGAACATAAGTATTTAAGTCGGTGACTCGCCTCTCATGTTTGCCATTATTTATTCAATCTAAACAAGATCATGTAGTACAGTGTAATATATAGCACATAGTGTATATAATAAATGAACGCAACTAACTATTAAAATATAATCTGATTCTGAATGCTCTTCCAACTTTGAGCATTGACTAACATTTATCTCATGAACAAAGAGGAAGAATTTCTAAAACCAAACTTTCAGACAGGAACCCTTACCAGAGGAAAACCAGTTGTTTCTGCCATAGGCTCTATTGAGTATGGAGAGTCGGAAATTCTTCAGATTGCTGCGGCAGTGGAGAAAACTGCATCTCATCCAATAGCAAAGGCTATTACTAACAAAGCTGAGTCTTTAGAATTGGTCCTTCCACTCACAAAAGGACAGATAGTTGAACCAGGTTTTGGAACCTTGGCAGAAATAGATGGGCGTTTGGTTGCAGTTGGGTCTCTAGAATGGGTCCGTGATCGTTTCAAGACTAGAATGAACCCATCTGCTTTGATGAATCTTGAACGTGCTTTGATGAATCATTCATCGAGTACATCATCTTCGAAATACTCTAAAACTGTTGTCTATGTTGGACGTGAAGGAGAAGGCATCATTGGTGCTATTGCCATATCTGACATTGTGCGTGAAGATGCTGAATCTACTGTAATGAGGTACATATACTTTTCTTTACGCATACAACTCATTTTAGGCAAGTAATACTACTGCTTCTTCTTTTTGGCCATATGTGAAGTTGGTTCACTTTTTAAAAAACAGGGGCAATGCGTTTTTGAGTAGTTATTTATTAAGCTCAAAACTAACAATACATTATACACCTTCTTGCAAGGCTCAAGAAGAAGGGGATTAAAACGGTCCTCTTATCAGGAGACAGGGAAGAAGCAGTTGCAATAATAGCTGAGACAGTTGGAATTGAAAACAATTTTGTTAAAGCATCCTTGTCTCCTCAGCAGAAATCTGCATTTATTTCATCTCTAAAAGCTGCTGGACATCGTGTTGCGATGGTATGATTAAAGCTATATCACAAAACTCAATACTTTGCTTAATGTAACCCAGTCTCCTCTCCGCTTGGACCAACTTTCATTATAAAAGTCGTACATTTTGGTTTCACTGAATAAAGTGGAACAAATAGAGTAAAACAGATTGCCCCATTCAATTCTGTCCATAATATATTGCTAACCCTACCATAAAGTGATAATGAATCTGGTCTTGAACATTCCATGCATCTTTTACACAAAATAATTGGATTTTTTCTATTTTTTATTTTTGAGGTATATTTATGCTTGCTCTTCATTGAATAGCATGCACGGCAATGGTCAATGGAGCCTAAAATGCTCTGTTATAAGCATCACACTGGATTTTAGTTTTTTTAGAATGGATCTAGCAATGAATATTGAATGGAAAATGGTGTTTTACTTAGATTTTTTTCCTCTCCTTTTTTAAGGTAGGTGATGGGATCAATGATGCGCCCTCTTTGGCCGCAGCTGATGTTGGGATAGCTCTGCAGAATGAAGCTCAAGAGAATGCTGCCTCAGATGCAGCATCCATCATACTTCTGGGCAACAAAATTTCACAGGTATGTCATTCTGATGTCCGGGGTTCATTAATTTGCTTTCATTTTGTTCTGATGCTAAATGGGTGACAAGGTGAAATTTTGATTACCCAAAATTTCCGGTACTTGTGAGGTGAACCTGTGGCAACTCTAATTGTTTTCATATTATTTTGAGATTACGCCATGAATCCATGATACAAGTGATCTGCGTAAACAATCATCTGTATGGTGCAACAATGATGTAATGCATATTTCTTTTTTTGTGAATGAAATCAGTTCTAACTATTTTTATATTGCATGTTTTGTATGTTATCTGCTGTTTTGTGTTACTTGCTTACTTGGAACACCAACTACCATATGGCTTTCCATTCTCCTGTTTCCTGACATTTTAACGGACAGGTTATTGATGCATTAGACCTAGCACAAGCAACAATGGCAAAAGTTTACCAAAATTTGTCTTGGGCAGTGGCTTACAATGTTATTGCCATTCCCATTGCTGCTGGTGTGTTACTTCCCCAATTTGACTTTGCTATGACACCATCACTTTCAGGTGAGCAACACTGTACCTCTAGTTTTATTTTCATATAACTGCAAGGCACATAAGACCCTATTTTTATATTGTACTTGCAATTTTTCTTCATTTATTTTCTGTACACACCATAATACATTTCAAATGTATTTTCTTCATGGACAAAAACTGTTATTTCTGTTTGTTACCTTGATATTTTTTAATCATAGGAGGACTAATGGCTATGAGCTCCATCTTGGTGGTCAGCAACTCACTGCTTTTAAAGCTTCATGGGTCTCGGACCTCTGGAAAGGGAACACTGCAGTGACATTTTTCAGCCGTGTTAATTATAGTTTTACAAAGACCTCTAATTATTGTACATCCTCTTTTATAACAAGCAATAAATATCATGATAAAAAGATCAATTAAGGGGACTGTTTATTGCCCCCTTCTATATCTCTCAAACTATATGAAAACCGAAAATACTCTCTCGTGTAATTTGGATTTTAAAATTCGAATGCACCACATAAAACAACAAATCAAGTCTACTTGAAACACATCCATTGAAAAAATTTACATGTCTTTCCCTTCGGAACAAATTTACATGGAAAAATTTACTTAAAACAACAAACCATTTAAAAAATATTGATCTACCCTTTGGAATTGGATATAGAAATTTGGATACACCTTTTAACATAACACGGTCCGTCTTTGTCTTTCCCTCTCTATTTTCTAACATTTGAAATCAATAGTAAAAAAGCACAAAATCCACCGGAAGAACTTTTTGCGTATGAAGTTAAAAAGTCTCTCAATGTCCACTCTTTCTCATTCAATAGTTGAACCTAAATCAATTTTGATAATTCATTTTCACATATGAAGAATAATCAGTAAGTTTATCATCATCACCTTGCTTTTTCTGATTTTGATGTATGTAATTTCTTCCTGATTTTTAATTAAACTATATTATATTCCATCTAATAGAAATGTTACATCATTTTTCGTTCCACTTTATTTTGGTTAGGGTTTGGGACATTTAAGGGTTAAGATTTATTCTGGTATGAAGTATGCTACAAAATTGTCATATACAATTTCAAAGTCCGGATTTTCTCTGCAGAGATCAAAATCCAGAATGTTTCATAAGGAGTGCAAAGTCTGGATTTTATCTTGGGTCTATAAGTCAGTTATGTTTTTGTAATTCTGTTTTGTTTTGAGCTATTTTCTTTAAAAATAAGATTTGTCATGTGCGTCAATCATTTTATTTTGGTTCCATAAAGTATTATAGGCATCTGGATAAAAGGACTTTTATATGACCGAAAATGATTTCATTGACCATGATCTTTTCTCTGCATTTATTGAGAGATGAGACTAAGATGTCGTCATTTCATCTCCCTATTGGTGAGATCAGTATTACTCCTCATGCATTCTCCATCTTCTAATTATAGGAAGATTATTGGATCAATTTTCAATTCAGAGAAAGGTCTAAGACACTAGACTTATTGGCTACACAATTAGAAGTTAATCAGGGTGATGCACAATATGCACAAAAGGAGATTGTATATACCTAAGGAGCGCATGCCAAGTTTTCATTTCTAAAGGATAATCACATAAACCACTTGACTATTGTTGAAAATAATGTTGGTGATGGGGCAGAGGTTGCCTATCATATATAATGTGTACTGAAGACATATTTTTTGTTTATGGTTGGCACAACTATATTTGTGGGTGCGACCTATGTCGACGTTGTATGCTTTAACTACTTCATAAACTTTGAGAAAATTTGCGAGTATAATTTGTGGGTATCTTGTTTGATTTACATGTACTCTAAGTTAGATGATTCTAGTCAATCGAAACATAGACAAATGACAACAATTGTCTATTACATATATTTTACATGCATGTTAATTATTAATTTCACATTAATTATTAAGTTCACAATACCTGTACTTTTGTATTAATAATTTTCATCTGAACCATTTTCAAGCATTTTCCCTCCAGCATTTATGTGACTTATGCATGATTATGATATAATATATAAATGTTTGATGTGTTAAAAACATGTCACATATGTATGTTAATTATATTAATTGTATTCTATGCTCAGAGTTAATACGAAAATTGTTATGTACACTAGTATTGTCCCAGGGTAATATGAAAATTCTATATTCAATTTGGAATTGTTCAATAGGTGTGTGTCGAGATTGTAATTCGGATACACCCTACAATAACAACCAAGTCTTATTTCATTAAGTGTGATTGATTACATGGATCAACTTCAGTCACAATGTTCTATCCATGACTATGCTTTTATCCAATCCGGACACACCTTATGTTGAAAAATTGACAATAAAGGGATGTGTATGGAGATTATAACCTGGACATTTCATGTGTTGAAAAATAGACAAATAAAGGGTGTATGGAGATTTTAATTTGGACACACTTTGTGCTAGAAAACAGACTAGGCAGGGGCGTGTACGATAATGTAATATAGACAAACCCCCCCCCCCCCCCCCCCTCCGTGTTGTAAAATATGCAAGAAATCATTGTCTTAGAGTGTGTACAAATATTTTAATTCGAACAAATCTTGTGTAGTAAAATTGACAAGGAATAACTACCTTAGGGTAGGAAGAGGTTGTTGTTTTTTAATGTGAACTGCAAATAAACCAAACACGTCATTTTATATAAATTTTCGTACATTCTAGTCCATTGAAATTGTCAATGTAATGTAGATCGAACAAAACAAAAAGAATCCAATTGATTATATAACTCAATTGATTAACATGTTTCAAAATATATAATTTGAACCATGTGTTGTTACAAGTGATTGGCATACTTTTAGAGTCAACATATTATGCAAGATATCATGACATGTTGTTGAGACATATGGTCTCTATGTGCTCAAAACAGGTCGTAAAGATGTGGTGTCATATGTTCCACACAATATGGAACATTTTGCACTAAATGTTGTTGCACTTTTCCAATATGAGGCGTCAGATTTGTTTCCTTATTTGTTCGTAGGTTTATACACTTTTAGAAATTAGGAAAGAATTCCTAAATGATCACAAATCAAAACCAAAATAGTGATTGATATTTAATTTATGGTAGACAGCAAATAAAATTAAATCACAATTTGAGTATGCGCTTTTTGGAGCTTTCTTCAGCCGCAAGTTCTTCCAACCCTAATCACAAGTTGTAATTGTTTTATTTTGCTATTTAAGGAGTCATACTCCTTGAAAAAAGACTCGAACCTTGAGAGATTTAACAAGGCATTTGTGATTATTAAGTCTTTGCTTTTGTGTGGTTTATTTTGTAAAACTTTACTCATTTGATCATTCTTATCCAAAGGAATAAAGTTGGGTTCATTGAGTTATAATTTTTCTAGCATTCTAACCTTTGTAATCTTTCCAACACTAGAAATAGTTGTCGAAAGAGCGTGAGAGGGGTCTCATATTTAAGGGGGGGTCTAGATGAAAATTCACAGGTAGTATTGAGAAAAAAGGTATTGAATTATAAGAGTTTCTCTAAGACCAATTTTTACTTTTACTATTAAGAGTAAATTTCTTTCTTGGGTTAATGCTCTCTGGACGTAAGTGATATTGCATCGAACTAGATTACCATTTCATTGTGTTCAATTTTCTTTATTTGCAGATTAATTGTTAATGCATTCGTAGTGTCACACACATTGTCTGGAACATTGTGTTTGACATCTTTCTAAAGGGAGTTTCATAATTTTAATTGGCATCAGAGCATGCACCTTGTCCTGCTTGGGTGAGCTCCTGGAAACTTATAAGTTCTGTTCAAATGGATAAACACAAAGAAGGAGGATCTGTTAACAGACCACCAATCCTATATGTCACTAACTATTACTATTGGAAATATCATATGATAGCTTTCATCAAATCCATGGACAACAAAACATGGAAGGTCGTCATCAAAGGATGGACACATCCAAATTGTCACTGCTCAAAACGAGATTTAATCCCTGAAGCCATAAGTAGATTGGTCAAAGGAATAATATGATGAATCACACGGAAACTCTCGTGCTCTTAACATCATATTCAATGTAGTTAACAAAAATGTCTTTCAACTTATCAACACATGTACTGAAGCCTACGAAGCGTGGGAGATTCTCAAAACTGTTCAAGAAGAAACCCCAAAATTTTATATGTACAGACTTCGACTTCTCACCACTAAATTTGAAAATCTGAGAATGAAGGAAGATGAAACTATGGCCGACTTCTATGTTCCTGTCTATGACATAACAAACAACTCATTTGCTCTTGGTGGAAAAAAGTCTCAAGAAAAACTAACCAGAAAAATCCTTAAGTCACTCCCAAAGAAGTTTAACATGAAACTTACTACTATAACACCCCCAAATTTCGTCTAATCATTTAATTGTATTATTTGGAGTGTTTATAGGATTATGTGTGTTTTAACTGAAATAATTGTATAATTTCTTGATGATATATGGGGTGTAGCGAGAAGAGGTAGAGTGTGAGAAGAATAGATAAGTTGAGAGAATTATTAGATAATTATAAATAATATTATTTTTATGAATTAAATAAAATATTATTGTTATAATTATTATTATTTTATTAGTAAGATTAAAATAATAAGAATATAATTAAACCCTGCTACTGATGTAGACTCTGATGATGAACCTGTTGACAATGGAGATTAGGTTAATGAAAAAAAGAAAAATAATAATGAGGTCCTAAGTAAGGACAAAGTTCAAAAATTTGCGGAGAATAAAACCCAAGTAACTAGCCTCAAATAACAAAATATGGTGAGTGATATACAGGATCAACCAGTCAAAATATTCACAACAGTTATTGAGCTCAGCCTAGTTAAAACTCTATTCATTCAAGATTAACCTTGTGTAAAATCTCACTCGATTTCTAAGTTCAACTTGGTGTTTATGAAGTTTCATTATATTATATATTGCAGGTTTTTCATTATTTACTCTTTCTTTCCTATTACTACAAGTTTACTACCTCTACCTCTATTATTATTACTAGTAGGAAACCCGTGCTATCGCATGGGTCTGGTCGGGATGATATTACATGAATCAGTCTATCACTTGTAATGTTCCCTTATATATAAATTAACGACATATATTTAGCCTAAGTGTTTTCCAAGTTTTAGTAAATATTAATAAATGTTAAACACATGACACAAAACGGCAAAACAATGAAAAAGCTATTAATACATTCATTTTTTTATGTCTTAAAATAAAAACAATAAACATATTTGCTGGTATAGATATCAGATGCTATCTTCTTGTATGATTGCAACCAGCCAACAACATGCATCGTATACATTGTGTGTTTCATACACAGTTACAAAGATGGAAAAGAAGAATAAGCTTACCATCTAACAAAGTGATTGGAAAACCTCCTTGTATACAACATTTGTGGTAGTGGAAATTGTCTCCTAATCAACTTAAATACCCACGGTGACTATGAAGGGGACATAGACATTCGAGGAATGTAAAAAAGGTTATCTATGTTCTTGCCAGAAATAATTTTTGCCTCAATGACATGATTGACCGATCTTGTGACAATCAATCTTGTTCCATCACACAATGAATGTGATTGGTCCAAATTTCACACAAGCATATAAGAATAATAATAATTGTTAAATAAATAAAAAAGACCTTTTAATTATTGAAAAAAAAAAGTTATGGGATATAAGAAATAAATTACAAAGTTATTTCATAACAAAAAGTATTTTCTATAGATTACAAAGTTATCATATATGGATTTGGAAAATCAAAACAATGCATATAACAATAATAATATATAGGGGTGGTAATATAATAATATTAACAATTATAACTCATTTATAATCATAAGATGTTTGGAATAAATAAATTGTTAATAAAAAATAACAATTATAACAGATATAACATATTTAAATAAAATAGGAAACATATAAGAAATCCTTGTTACTAAAAATTTAGTTAAAGATAACAATTATTTTTAAAAAAATATAATTTAGAAATAAAATTTTGATACAATCAATTAAATATTGTTGATATACTTTAATTAACATATCAATAAAATAATAAAAAGATTATATTACATTATTTAATTAATAGGCATAAGTCAATATTCTATATAGTTAGTCAATTAACAAATTCAGTTAAACATTAAGGAAAAAATGGTGGGAGATTATATTAATATATTAATACAAAGTAAGTTTAAATTGTTATTTAAATACTGTTTGTATATTTTTTAAACATGGTTGATATATTTAGAAGATCTCAACAGTTGCACGTTTACCTAATATGTCTCTGGTATTTGGAAAAGTGGTGTCAATTAATGACCAATGCAATTATGAAGACGAAGCTGAACGGGTTCCAAGGAACACATACATCACGTTTGCAGAAGTTGTTCACTGGGATAAGTGTTGTAGCTCACAAATATATACTCGACAGTGCTTTCCGAGAGACAGTAGCTGAGTAGCGACAACATCCAAACTTGGCCATCTGAAAATGTCACGCTCATCCGAAATCGCCAAAGCATGCAGGTGAAAATTTTGTCTTCCATCGGCAATCTTATCCTTTCTGTTTCTTCTTCAACATTTTTATTTTGATTTAGACCTCTTTCTATCTATGTAGGAATTTAAAATTCATTGTGGTTGATGATCGGTGGGAGAGATTTTCCGTCAAAAGGAAGTTGAGACGATTGTCTCAGGATCTCCGTAGGTCCTTGAGATGGAAGAAAGGTCAGGTGACCAAGTTGTGCGTGAGTTTGGGTTTAAGTGTATCGGACAGCGATGCATGCATATGGGAAAAGGAGAAGAAGCTGAGGAATATCGCAGGTGTGTGGCAACGAAAGATGGTTGAAATCAAGTGGAGGGGAAAACATGAGGCGAAGAAGCTTGGTCTAGGGTTTGCTGTAGTTGACGATGTTCAATCTGTAGCAGATGTAATGATCAGCACGGGGCTTGATGTGAATCACAGAGTCGTGGATGTGTGCGAGGGACTGTCTATCGTGTATATCGATTTAGAAACTGAAAGGTATGCCATTATTTTAGTTAGATATACTAATATTTACTTTTGTTCTTAGATTTCATTCTTCTATATCCATATTGTAATCAACTTTGTATGTTGTATGATAGTGAATGGAAGGTCTGGTCAGAATTGGTTTCCAACATGTAAAATTGGTATGTGATATGTGTCTCATTGTAATTATGGTATAACATTGACATTCAGAATTTAATGTGGTGATATGTAAGAAACTGCCATTTTTTCTAACATTTTTATGGTTGTCCAGTGCAGGAATTTTTGATGAGGAAAACATATGGTGGCAGTGGTTTGTTAGTCCAGATTTTGTTTTGTTTGAAGGACTGAAGCTTAGCATTCATCCGTCCTCAGGAGATGTTGAATTTAGCCATTTCTGATTAGTTTATTTCCTCATTTGAAGTTTGTTTTAATTATAATTTAGGATTAGCATTGGACTGTAATGATTTCTAGATTTATTGATACAATTGCTACAATATATTGGTTCAAGCTTAACATGATCAATATATGGATCTGTGTGATTTCACAGATTTAGTATTCTTCTAATTGACAGTGTATATATGCATTTGTTGCTCTCTGCAATTGTTCCTCATATAATTCTCTTTGATATGTTTATAGTGTTGTTGCTTATATTCTTCTCATTGTAATGTATGTTGCTTCTTGATATCTCTGCGATTGTAATGTATGCTGCAATTGTAATGGACCTGTTGCTCTCTGCAATTGTTCCTCATTATGATGCTTCTTGATATCTCTGCAATTGTAATGTATGCTGCAATTGCAATGGATCTGTTGCTCTCTGCATTTGTTCCTCATTTGATTCTCTTTGATACGTTTTTTGTGTTGTTGGTTATATTCTTCTCATTTTAATGTATGCTACTTCTTGACATATTTGCAATTGAAATGTATGCTGCAATTGTAATGGATATGTTGCTCTTTGCAATTGTTCCTCATTTGATTCTCTTTGATATGTTTATAGTGTTGTTGCTCATAGTACAATGTTTGTATGCTTGAATGCTTGTTCATGGTGATCTTTCCAAAAATGATAGCAACTATATATATATATATATATATATATATATATATATATATATATATATATATATATATATATATATATATATATATATATATATATATATATATATATATATATATATATATAGTTTAATTGATAAAATGCATGACAAAACAGTATGTTTGAATTGGTTTTGCTTTTAATTGTGAGCTTAGAAAGTATAACAATAAATTGTTTGTATCAAATTAAGTTTTTTATAGTGTTTCATTGCATCAGAATACTCATTCTCCTGATGATCATCTCTTTGTCATTATATTTTTTCATATTACTTCAAAATTGTGGATATCAATATTATTATTACTTGATTTTCTCAATGTCATTGTTTTTCCTAATAAATATTACAAGTCTATTATAATAATATATAAAAAATAAAGTACCTGATAATTACAGTTTAAGCACTTTGATTAAATAACTAAAACCGTTCAAATTCCATGGTTGAATTCGTCTTCTTTATAAATAAAGCCACCATATTCATTTGAAATTAACAGATTTAGTATTTCACTTCCCACGCCTTATTTATGTTTCACTTGGAACAAAAATTAAACAGATTTATCCAAAGCCATTTCAATTCTTTTGGTTTTGTTCCACCACCAGCCTTATTTTGAGTCCATCGACTAAACAGAACAATATTCTTTCCCTCTTCATCTTTCTCAAATGTCTCTTTACAGATTCACCAAACCATACTATTTGCTTCTTCCCAAAACCAATGCATCTTACTCTCTCATCAAAATCGAACAAAAACAAAAGCAAACAAAACAGAGTCACATTCTCGCAAAGAAAAAATACTTCTATCTTTTTTTATCCATCTTGAAAAGCTTATTATATAATGAGTCTTCACACATTAAGCATGATGAAACTACTATACATATATATATATATATATATATATATATATATATATATATATATATATATATATATATATATATATATATATACACATATATATATATATATATATATATATATACACATATATATATATATATATATATATATATATATATATATATATATATATATATATATATATATATATATATATATATATAATGCAAACATTAAACCAATCTATAAATAGACAATAATTTTCAAACAGCTAAAAAAATAGTATTTTATAAAGAAAATACCACATAAACTTAGTTCGCGTCGAAATCAGAAAGAAATACAATAGGTTAAAATTAAACACTTAATTTGTCCCATAATATAAGAATCACAGAAAATAAAGCAAAATAAAATATTCAACCAAAAGAAAATATCCTAAAAAGTTGGTTACAACACAATTTAAAAAACAAGCCATCAGATATCACTCCTTATTGATATCTTTGATTAACTTTGTCGAAGAAAACTGGACACCTTCGATTTCCTCAGCAGCATCACTTAAAATTCCCTTAGCAGGTTTCAGTTTAGTATTTGAGATAGAAGGATCATAATCGGTTGAGACAGACAGAGGTCCCTGAAGCTACATATTAAGTATCATCATTATCTTCATCGTCTTTGTTGAAGATTTCAAGCTTCAAAGAAGCTACACATTCTACAAATCGTCAACTGCGAATATATCGAGTTTAAACCGACAACAGTTATAATCTCATAAGCCATAATAAAATATACAAAAAAATAACAACTACAGCAAAATCTTTAACAATACCTGGGCACGGGACTTGGACTTATGTGTTTTGCATACCACTCAAGCTTTCCATCCCCCGGAGTCACACTTTTTGTGCATTCAACAAATACATCGCAATACCATCCGGCTTTGCCAACATTTAATTTACGCAGAGTTGCAACAGTTACACATGTAGTTTCCTAACAAATAAAACCAATATATATTTACTGTAAGCAATACAATATTAATAGTATACGATTAAAGGATGTGATCTCTTGCCTTTTGCAAAATCCCTATTTATGCAAGACTTGATATATCAGATATCCATACTAATTTATCAAAGTCTGAGTAGTATGACTTTTGGGATGCAGTAACTTGCACACTTGAATTTTACAACTTTGAAAAATAACCTCTAAAACTGCAATTTAGAATTATATATTCTATAAGCAGTTAAATCACCTCTGTCACCTCTGAAAGCAGCAATTTACGTTGTTACTCATCATATGGGCATTTTCAATTTATCAATGTCAGGATTTCTAAATGACAAAGTTTATGTTTTTTTAATACAGGGATAGTTAGGCTTGTTTAGATAGTTTGTTTTTTAATTAGAGTGTTTGTTTTTCAACTATCAGTTGAAAAGCATACACAAAAGCATACCAATACAACATGACAGTGGTAAAGATAAAACTTTCTAACTTTTTTCAGAATTCAGTCAATTGAAATCTTAATTAATATATGACAGCAAGGGTATATCATTTAAGCAACTCAATTTTAAATTCATTAGTAACAATTCAAACAGGAGTATATTTGAAACAATGCACATCATGATAAACTCAAATCCAGGAAACCCCTGTCTATATCATAACTAAATGAAGAAATTCAAATTGCGAATAACTATGTCTTTATAAAACGTCAATTCCAGCAATAGATATAAACTCAGTTTCATAACAACAAAACAGAAGAATATTGAACAACTTAAATAAAGTAATTGTCTTTATCCAACGGGAATGTAAATTTAAAACTTAGCAAATTTGAAGCCAACTATTTCTCCTTTTTAATATCTCTGGCCAGCTTGGTTGATGATTGTTGAACACTATCATTATCCTCTATTGCATCATTTATAAGTCTCTTACATGGAGTGAGCCCTGAATTTTCAATGGTCAGGTCATTTTCTGCAGATGCAGATACAGGTTCCTATAATGAATTAAAAAAGGCAACCATAAGATTTATAATTATGTCACAGTTGTTATGTTACTCATCATAAAAAGAATACCACATGTAAAAAATACATACAGAAATGCGATTCATATCATCCTGGGACAGAGGTTCTGGTGCTCGAATCTTTGAGGTCTGGTGAAAATAAAAAACAGTTAGTGTACGCCCTAAGAAAACTAAGCACTCATCAAATGAAGATTACAAAAGATTACCTCTTCAAATTTGAAACTCTCCTTAATTTTATTACGTACATCTTCATCAGTCTTAAAGCCAATGACAGAAAGTCTCCCATTTTTAGGCTGATAAACAACTCTAATTGCCAATTCTTTTGCCAATATTGAGTCAAGTTCGTAAGGGAATTCAAGTGGATCGTAATCACCAGACTATGAGAATAAAAAGTATTAGACACCTTAAAAATAACTTGATTCAAATACTGTTGTATGCAACATTTACATACCTGAGTTAAATCCATCTTCATTTGAAGAGCAGACTTCCCAATCAACTTCACGCAGTCCGTGTCCCAAAAGACGAACTTTGCCTTCGAACTGCCGTCAACAGCCATTATATTAAGCTTATACCTAAATGATTCATGGCACATAGGAGAACACATCAATCTACACTGTTTGTAAGAAAATATAAACATTACCAGTTGGAAATGGAAGATGAATATAAAGTATACCGTGGCACAGGTTCTGGGCTAATATGCTCTTTAAAACACTTCAGCTTTCCATCCTTGGCAGTCACACTTCTTGTGCATTCCACACATCCATCATAGTACCATCCAATCTGCCCAACATCAAACTTATCGAGGGTAGCAACGGTAACACAGGTTGTTTCCTACAAAATTGGCCAGTATAAATGACAGTTATATGAGGCTTTAGGAATTATAACAGTATAAGGAAACAGTCAATCTTTCTTACATGTTGCAGATTTGTAATTTCAGAGAGACTCATTATTTCAGCCTTCCAAACAAACTTGTCATAGTCAGAATAAAATGAGTTTTGCGTTGCCTCAACTTGTACACTTGAAGATGATAACAAAGGCAAATCAACACCAAGTCTGAAAAATGTAAACACAATATTTAATATATTAAAATCAACATCAAGTTCAATAAATGATTATGCAAGACAGTTAAGAAGAAGATCAATAAGCATTCCAAACGATATAATAAAGAAACAGACACATGCTTTAGTACCTTTCTTTTAGATTATTGACTTCCTCAATAGCAGGGTCATTAATCAACAGTTTCGTTCCATTCCATGTGTTGGAAACACTAATTGGAAATCCTCCTGAATCACAAGAAATTGAAGAAACAGTTAGAACTGTTGGATATAAAAGAAAATAGCCAGTTACATCTAAACAATTGTATCATGCATGATTACCTTGAGCCTCTTTAACCCTTGCATTGATTAGCACAATGACAATATCAGAGGCTTGCTTATTATTCTTATAATACTCATATAGCTGAACTGCAAGTTGCCCCCAAAGAGTACATTGTACAACTGTTTTACTGGCATCTACAATAGAAAAAACTATTCTGTTCTTGCTGTTGTCACCGTTAACTTGGGTTTGAGTGATATCAGTGATTCCTCCAATCAAATCTAAGAAAAAAAACAATGGATTGGTTAAAGTTTCTCAAAAAAAAAAAATTATAATTCCTGAAATTAGGGTGTAGGGAACTTACCAACCAACAAATTTGATTGAAACCTTCCTTCAACTATGGAATTCAAACCAATAATGTTAAGGTAGTTATGAGGGATATCAGGAAATTCTGCTTTCTTAACAGAAGTTGACCCACAAAAAACCAATTTGTATGTATGATTTGTCGTCTTAAAAGCAAAATCATTCTTCCCAACTTTAAAATTTTGCATGATATAAGAGTTTCCTGTTTCAATTTCAGATTTGAATTTCGAAAGCAAATAAGCAGGCACAACAGCCTGAATCATATCACGCTGCAGGAAATAAACATTTCATCATCAGTGGTTAATCACACAAAACATATTATAAGTAATTATTGGGGAACCCTATCTTGTTACAGTACCTTAGAATCAACCAAAACCATCTCCATGTGTTCTTTGTTTGAAGAACTTGTGACAGTCCACAGATGTTTGCACCTAACAGCGATCTTCCACAAATCTTTTGAATCATTGATCTCTTTCAATGGCTCAATTGGGCGAGACATGATTCACATACAAACACTGCAAGAAAATTAGAAATATCAGTTAATCATCAAAGATTAATCAAATGGAGATGAATATAAATAGTGTTTAATAGAAGTTAGAGACGGAGGTGATGGAGACGAAGGTGTTGTCTTGAGATGAAGGAGGAGTGAAAAACGGGGCGGAGGTGATGGAGACGAAGGATTTGTCTTGAGATGGAAGAGGAGAGAAAATCGCAGGGTACTGAGATGCAGCAGATTAGACATGGTTATGCATTTGGTCATGTTTTATGCAGCCTATGGAACACAAAAGGTTTATTGAACAATGAAAGGTTGCAGTTAATGAAGAAATGGAGTTTTGTGTTTTCCAAGCCAGATATTATGTTTTTTTTTCTTTGATTCACGTGGCCAGGGATTTATTGTGTAGGGGAGTAATTATGGGTTGGCTTATATTATCAATGCAACTTTTAACATTATTTCACCTATATTATAAAATAATAAAATAATCTATTATAAAATAGATAATAAAATAGATAAAAAAAAGGAAAAATCAACTAAATAAAAATGAAACCAACCAATCAAACAGTGGCACAATAGATAGCATTTAATGTCAAATGAATATGGTGGCTTTATTTTTCAGAAGGACAAATTTACCCATGGAATTTGAACGGTTTTAGTTATTTAATCAGAGGGCTTAAAGTGTAATTATCAGGTACTTTACTTTTTATATTTTATAGTGGGATACCTGTGCGTTCGCACGGGTACCACTGTGGACCGCTGAATTGTTATCATTTGTTATGAGAATTCAAACAAATTAAAAAATATCAAAATATTAAAAAAAAAATAGATTGTAAGATATTTGTATAAGTATTTAAAAACTACTATTGTTGAGAAATAGTATTAAATAAATACTGTGTAAAAAACAATTGTGAAAAATAGATAAAAAAAGTTTAATAAATGAGACAAATAAATATTTAAAATTAGAATTAGTTGAAAATCAATAGACAATTAATTTTACATAAAAGTTCAAAAAAAGAATGGTATAAAAAAATTAAGTTTAATATTGTAGCTATTAAATTTTGGATTATGTTTTAAAATATAAAAGATGAAAAAAAGTAGGTAAGTTTTACTTTTGTTTTTTTTAATAAAAATAATCTGTGCGTTCACACGAATTTTGGTATGATTATCCGTGCGTTTACACTGCACGGGTACTGATATGATACGCTATAATATCACCATTTTTCTTGAATATTGAAAAACAAAATTAATTGAATATATCAAAAAATATGTTATAGAAATTAAATGCATAAAAGAAAGAATAATTTACTATAATTATTTTTTAAATTAATTAATTGTTCACTAAAAAATTTAACAAAAAAATATTTGTTCACTAAAATTACCACCGACAGCCGGTGTTCCATGGAACACAAAAAGTCATAAAACATTATTATAAATTTTACTTATAATAAACATTATTCTAATATTCTCATTAAGGAAGAAAAATTTACAAACCCTTTAGGAAATATAGCAGCACACTTATTTTTTAATCAAGAGGTACATCGGTTAATTTTTACTAAACATATGCACATTGAGTCACTTCATATTAACTAAATGTCAAATTCCATATTACAATTAGAATTTAGAACAAAACTCATGAATATGCTATAAATGGATTTGGAAAAATCCAACCTGAAAAACCGAAGAAGCTTCTTGAACTTCAATTTTATTATGATTACCTGCCACAATATTTTCTTCAATGTGTGAACCCGTTTCATATTTCTTAAGCTTATCCCGACCAACATTCCCAGCCTCCCAGCAGGTATTAGGATACTTTATTTGACCATCATATCATCACTTCCATCAAAATAATCTACTATGTTCTCTTTCTACATAAAGTAGGGACAAATACCTCTATCAAGAATACTGATCGGCAGCGGATCTAAAATTGTACGAATGACATTTACGGTGAGCAGAAGGTGCGGTGGCTGAGAGTACTTCACTGGAAAGATACAGCGGACGTCGGTTTTATATTGGTTGAACTTTCTTAATCTCCCCGATTTTGTTGTTGCTTTTCTCTACTCTGAGTTGTTGAATGATTGATGTGGTTGCAGAAGGAAGAAAAAGACGGGGAAACATGCTTAATCGGCACACCAAAAGCTCTGTTGCCTAAAAACATCAAGATGAGATTAGAAACAGTTGAAATAAGTAGGAATGATGAAATGAAGGTTTGTAGAAGGAAGAGAAAGACGAGGGAACATAATTAATCGGCTAAGGGAAAAAGGGAAAAATTATGCTTTGTAAAATTGAAAAAGTATATCAGATGATTAGGTACCATATTTGTATAATGTAATAAGAACAAAATAGAAGTTTAATGGCCAGTAAGAAAAAAAGTATATCATGGAAAATGTTTGAGAACTAAAAAGCAGTGAAGAAAGGGAGAAGAAAAGAAGACGAGAGAGGAAAGGAATGGGTAGAAAAAAGCAACAGTATGAGAAAGCAAAAAGTTGTGAAGAGATATGGTAGAGTTAAGAGATAAAGTTTGCTTTATGAGAATGATTATATTGACAGAAAGTAACTTTGGAAAAAGGTGTTTCTTGGGAAGATGCATTTTGTATAGATTTGAATTTCAAAATTAATTTTTTCTGCACATAGAACCACATCATATGCAAGCAAAAGATAATATTTTCATTCAAATTGGACAATAGCAAAAAGTTGTCACTAAAAGTTACTTTTTGACACACAATAGTTTGATAAAATGCAAAATATATAGTTCCCATTGGACAATGTCATTATTTAGTCACAAAAAGTATTATTTGGACACAATTTAACCTTGAAATCAATAGGTGGCAAATTTATAACAAAGGACAAAAATGAGTTTTCCAGGTACATTTGTTTTCTTATATTATAGATAGATAATAGATTATATTGATTTTGTTAACATGTCTAGTAATAGTATGTTAGTCTTTGGTCTTTGTTACTGTTTGTGTTTTATTTTAGATATGTTTAACTAATTCTGCAGTACCGGAATGTGAAGGCCTTTATGTCGACGGTGCTCTAATTAATCGTTAAAATTATATTTAACATGAAATTATTTTTGGTTTAATTTTAATTTCAGTTTTAAACTCTAAAAATATAGTGAAAACAATACCATAGAGATACACCGATTCAAATTCGAAAGAACAAAACGATTTCCAACTTAGGAAATTAAATCAATTTTCAAATAATAAAAATCATGAAAACACTTTATTAATAGATTATGAAAAATTATATTTTCAAAAATAGTGGTTTTAAGAACATAATCGAATGCGCAAAGAGGACGCTTATTCGCTTAAAATCCGGTACTGTACGATCGAACACTGGCAGCACCTTTAAACTCATTTTTCTACCTCAAACAACTTTTTTAATTAATTAAAAGCAAATAATTTTCAAAAAGGATTTTTGCACTGTAACATCTGTTATCGCGAAAGCCTATACTATAGAGTTCATATTTAACTCAGTTTCGATTGTGCGAAAGCGAACAGATATATATTTTTCATTAATTGACAGTTTACAAATATTTTACACTATCAATACATATTTCTTTCTCTCTTTAAAGTATTCCAGGCAAAAATCGTTAAAATAACTCGTTTTATATTTTATATTTATAAAAAATTACCTAAATAATTAATTATGAAATAAAAATTAGGGTCTTCCTAACATTTTTCTTAAAGATATTATTTAAAGAATTCATAAAAAAAATAGTTTTGTTTAAAACACAATTTTTAAATGTTGTTGACTACTTTTAAATACAATTTAAACATTTATATAAGTACAAATACTTTATATTCTCTAAACAAAACTGATTTGTTCAATTTTTTTATTAATATAAACTAGTAAGTAACCCGTGCTATCGCACGGGTCTGGACTGTACTTATATTACATGTATCAGAACACATTAAATTGTTTAATACAACACCATATATACAGTTGGATAATATTAATAGAGTTATATAACTTATAATCATTTATCAAATTAAAATATCATGTGTTTGGAATGTAAAACGCAACATAATATAATTCAGATAAGTTAAAAAATTCCAAAATAAGTTTCTTAAAAAAAACAATGAACTTGAATACAAATAATAATAAGATTCAGATGACTACATTTTAACATCTTTAGTGAGCATATCTCTGTTTTCCAGATGTTGTATTTATCTTCATTGTTGAACCAACCATCTCATATCAACAAAATAACATCCTAAAAGAATGAAAAGATTCTGTTAGAATATGTATTACTTATTCGAGTTTGGAAACAAAACAAATTGAAGTTTCTACCAATTATATAGTAAGTTTAAATTGGATATTAAACTTGTATCACAGAGTAAAAGATAAAAGGTTTACCAACTAACAAAGTGCTTGGAAGACCTCCTTGTATACAACATTTGTAGTAGTCGAACACGGTGCATTCTCCTTGTCATGAATTAATATTTTCAGGCCACTTTTGGTCTTAACTCTTGAAATTGCAACATATAATTGACCATGACTAAAGACAGGAGTAGGCAAGTACAATCCAACACTATCAAGAGACTGGCCTTGAGATTTATTAATAGTCATTGCATAGGAAACAATTATCGGAAATTGTCTCCTAATCAACTTGAATGGCCAAGGTGAATCAGAAGGCGACATAGACATTCTTGGAATGTAAAAAATGTTACCTATGTTCTTACCAGACATGATTTTTGCCTCTATGACATGATTTGCAAACCTTGTGACAATTAGTCTTGTTCCATTGCACAATCCATCAGCTTGGTCCAAATTTCTCATCAGCATAATAGGGGTACCAACCTTCAATTTGATTTTATGATTTGGAAGGCCTGATGTTCTTAACTTACTTAGAAATTCAGGAGTTAGAACTTCATAAGCTTCATTATAACTTGTATCTGTTCTATCAATGGAGTCAAAACTCAAAAACTCCTTCTCTTCTCCTAAAAGTAGAAGAAGAAAAACAACAATATGGAGAAGTAAAAATATGTTCTTAAACGTATTGTTTCATATATATATATATATAAAAATGGAAAAGTTAAGGGATATATACCTGGTAGCAAGTCTAATACATAATTATTGATTTTGTCGACAACTTCAATTGTTGAAGCAAGAATAGCCTTTCCTTGTAAAAATTCAACATCTTGAAATTTTTCCAACAAATTAGGATATGTGTTATCAACAATTGCCCTTATAGGATCATCAAAATTTGTTATTAATAACTCTGGAGGTATTTCTATTTCAACCAATCCGTCATTTGGTTCACAAATCTTACCATCCCCCACATCTAAAATCCATTTTGAAAATTCTGCAAGTTCATGGGCACTTGTACCGTCTCTTCCTTGTTGGAGTCTCATATTTTTGGTCAGTGTTAAAACCTGACAATAATCCCACACATAAGATGAGCTAATTGAAGCATGGACAATATCAGAACGCCCTGCTCTTGGAACCACTGGAAGAATCTGCCTGAAATCACCTCCAAAAATAACAACTTTTCCACCAAAAATAGTATTCTCGAGACCATCTTTGCTCATGACATCTTTAAGGGTTTTATCCAATGCTTCGAAACAATTTTTATGAGACATAGGAGCTTCGTCCCATATGATGACATCTGTTGCCTCAAATAGTTTTGAATGTTCGGTGTCTTTATCAATGTTGCATGTTGAGTTGTCAAGTGTTGGGACGGGTATTTTAAACTTTGAGTGGGTTGTCCTTCCACCTGGCAATAATAAAGAAGCAATCCCGCTTGAAGCAACAGTAAGAACAATTTTTTTTTGCGAACGAAGTGCACTTGACAGTGTTCTCCACATGAAAGTTTTGCCGGTACCTCCATAACCATGTAAAAAGAACACACCTCCCTTCAGGTTGTTAACAGCCTCCATGATTTTATTAAAAATTGAACGCTGTTCATCTATAAAATATAAAAATATAATTAAAACTTTACAAACATAAAGGAACATCCAAATTTAATATAATCAATCAAATAAATAACCTGTAAGCGCCCGAAAAAGTTCTTCAAAATTTTGTTTTTCGGTTTCGGCATTATAATCAAGTTCGTCGTAAATCAGCCGATTCCCAACATGCTTTGTAACATAGGATTCTGGATAAGGCATGCCTTTAAATTCATGCAAACTTCTTCGATTTGATTGCAACATATTCTCAATCTCAATGAGTGTCAAATTCTTTAACTCAGTGTCTGAAAGTTGCAAATCTGTGAAAAAAAGTATGTAGACATGTTAATATCATGATAATTATAATTTTAATGCACCATTTGTTGCAGCATGATTCACAAAATTAGAAGGGATATGTTTGTGAAGGCAGCATAAACAAATTAAAGGACTATGACTCTAAGGCATGAGCAACTTGAATTCAGCATGAACTAAATTGAAAGCAGCATGTAGCAGCAAAAAAAGGCACAGACTTGTGAAAGTTATGTAATGTTGTGTATCAAACAGCACATGATCTTATTTTGCAGCAAAGAGTTATTGAAACAATACAAAAATTTATACAGTTTATCGATTAATGACATAATGTTTCAGTAGCAACGGGAGACGAAACATTGAGTTGTATGAACTAAACATAGAACATAAGCTTCAAATGCCGCCAACGTAAATGTCGATTAATAAATTAAATTATAATTTTAAAGTATCCAAACATAATATAATTGAATAGTTCAGAATACAACCAATATGTGATAATAACAAAGTATGTAAGCTTTAAACTAATATTCATATCAACAACTTAGATTATATATATATATATATATATATATATATATATATATATATATATATATATATATATATATATATATAAATTTACCTCTTCTATTTGTATTCTGCCTTTGTTGGTGGAGAATACCATCAGCTAATGTCTTCCATGTTTTTGACCATACATGATGCGGTCTATTGACAGTTCCGGAAAGTAGCATAGTAACAAATAGCTTTCTCAAAAAATGACCGGAACCCCAATTCTTAGCCTCATTTATGGCTGCAACATATTCCTTGTCATCATTAAGAAATCCCATTTCGAAGCATGCATCTCTAAAACTATGTTGAACCTTTCCACCCACAAATTTAATATCCTCATAGCATGTAGGTCCTTTGACCACTGTTAGCATCATTCTCAGGTAGTACAACTCACCGGTACTCGGAGGGACCCAAATTAGTCTGCCAATGGTACGACCTCTTTTACGCGGTTTCCATCGTCGGTATCTTTTATCATAAACAAATTTGGAAAGAAATTGGGAGTAAGTTAAATTTCTTGCCTCTTCATAAGTTTTGTTCGCTTGCATCCACGCTGTAAACATAGATTCTTTCACACTTGGTTTTTCTAGTACCTGATCAATCATTTCATGATCGGTATAATAAACACAATTATCACCTTCAAGATGGAAAAATAACCTTTCAACTGCAGGGGACCTACCATGAATAGGAAACGAAAAAAGCCTCCAGCATGCCTCACTTGGTGACACATATCGACAATCAAGATATTGCTTAATTTCGTCAACACTTCTAATTGCAGAAGATCCTTCGCTGTCATTTTGAACAACAGCAGCTGTAATTCTATCATAACCTTTGTTAATATACTTGAATAAGTACTTAACTGAAGTACTTTGATTACACCACTCCATATTGATATGTGCTTGAAACTTCTTCAACAAATATGTATTATAAGGAACAACATATCTGTTATCAAGGAGAATGTGTTTTTTCATCACTGTATTACCGGTATCCCGTCTTCGGTACACTGGATATCCATCCTGATCAACAATGGTTTCATTTTGAAATTTCTTGGGAAAGTATTTTGAGCACTTTCCATTTTTCATGCAAGGGGATTTTTTGTTTGCTAAACCACATGGACCATGAATCATATGTGTCCTAACCAACTGATACAATTGAGGATCATCTTGTTCTATTGGTATCTCTGCTGAAATGATCTTGTTTATATCATCTGGAGTTGGATATTTGCTTGAAGGATGCATGAACAACAGAACATGGGCATGCGGTAAACCCCGCTTTTGAAATTCAATCGTGTATATATCTGCAAATTAGCAACAAAGTATAAAGTGTTACATATTACATATATAATAAGAATAATGAAACTAAATAAAAGCTTTATATTAAGGCATGATATTAACTTACATGCAATAACTCTACCCAAAACGTGTTTTTTTGTTAGATCGGCCAAAAACTCATCAAACTTTATTTTGAAGACTCTTGAGATGATGTCTGGGCGATCTTGAGAATTCAAGTTAATTTTGCTAAGCAACCTTTGTATTTCAGGCCAGTTTGGATTGCAAGTAAAAGTAATAAAAAGGTCTGGAAAACCAAGTTGGCTACAAATAGCCATTCCATCAAAATATAGTTGATCCATAAACCTGCGACTTCCAACATAAGTAGACGGTAAAACCACTCGTTTACCTTTGTTTGATCCTTCGTTGTTTTCGTTGTGTTCTAATCCGGTCAAATTGGCATATTTAGACACACGAAGCTTTTTTTGATGCTTTCGAATATAATTTAATCTCTGTGACTCCATCATCGAAAAACCGTCAACCAAAAATTGTTGAAACAATCTTCTTGATCGCAACAACGTATGTGCTTCATTATGTCTGCATTGAATTCTAAAAGCAAGCCATTCTCTAATGGTAAGCTTATTCCTCTTCATCTTTCCTTTTGTGTTAGATTCCCTAAGAAGCACACCAAGTCTAAAACCATCTTCCCCGTACGGAAACAACAATGGATACTGATATGCCAAATAACTTGGATGAAACTCACTTATTCTTTTCAGCCGTCCACTTTGTCTCTCAAGAATAATATCTCTTTTAGTACCTGTATCAACGTCACCAACGATAAGAGAGGCTACCTCTGATACAGTAGGATGGTTATAAATCCTTCCATCTGTTGATCTATCAGATATTAACTTCAGTTTAAGATCAGGTACAGAACTATCCTTTAATCGATCGGCTGCAATCCTAAAAGTCTTAGCATGTGTGTTGAACTCGTCCAACATGATTTTCAATTTGTTAACTGTCTCGGGAATAATATTTGGGTTGCTCCTACATATAATAATAAAACATGGTATAGCTATAAGAGGTATGGAAAATAAATCGAGCAACTATGAAATAAGTATTCTACAAATAAATGTAAAGATTAAAATGTAACAAAGTTTTAGAACAATTACCCTATTCCTGCGATTCTATGATGTATCTCATTTTCGGTGTCGTAAATGTAAAGTTGAGCAAATTTTGGAGATTGTCCAGATAAAGGTAGCATGCTCCCAATTCTATGGCATGACTGTCCATGAATTCTTATGTTAGGTGGACCTCTCCCCCCTTGAAATCTGTTATCAACTTTTAAACCCGGCGACGTAAAAGCAAACATCATGTTGTACAATCTACAAAATTGTTGGTAATTTTGACTTTCGGCTTCATTATTCTCAAACAATAGACGCTGCAGTAATAATGGTGGGGGTTTCAGAAGTGGTAACACAACTTTACCCTTTCCACAACATAGCTGGAACTTAGGCATCGCACTATGTTTTCGTTTATCCGTTTTTTCTTGATACCACATAAGTGCTCCACAATATGTGCACTCAACCATAGGATCACCAATATCGGAATAACCTTTTCAAACAAAAAACGGGATTAAGCAATTGATTTTTATACCTTAGTTTAATTGAAACGTATAAGCGAGATCATAATGTAACAACAGTGAAACTTATGGTTTTTATAAATTTATATTGACATGAAAACGATGAAATATTAACATATTTAAGGACACATACCTGTGACAGAAGAATCAAGGGATATAGAATTGTTGTCATTTGGTTCTACATCATCATAGCTGGAAGTTGAGTCATAATTTTCATCTGCAACATTGAATTCACACGAGCTATCGCTGACTGAATCATCCGTCGATGTCTCATCACGAGAGTGATCACTGTCAACCACAACATTTGAAGTAGAACTGAATGTTGCAGGTTCTTGTACAGTTATATTGCTTGTAGATGAAGAACCTGAATTATGGTTATTATTACCAAAATAATTGAACAGTTTGACAGTCATCTCTTTAATAACACCCACATTCAATTGTTTTTTTAATTTGTGCCCCGAAGTAGTTGCCTGTTCAAAGTAGTTCTTGTTTGCTTGATTAGACAATGAGTTGGTTATATCAGATAATGGTATATTGAAATGTGAAGATGATGCGGTATCAATCCCAGTCACATTTTCTCTGTTTTCATCATAGTTCTCACGAAGTTTGTAGGCTTGTGACATCTTTCTTTGCATAATCACTTTTCTTCTACGGCGTGCCGACGCTGCAATATCTTTTGTTCCAACAGTACTGAGACCCTTAATTGTATGTGAGTTGTCCCTTGCAGATCCTGGTGTTTGGAAACTAATTTTTCTTTCATTAAAGAAAGAAGAAGTTGCATTTGACATTGGTGTTCTGATATTAATCCATGATGGATTATTAAGGGTTGTTGATGTTATATCAGACAATGGTGTTCTGCTATGAATCCTTGATGGTACAGCGAGTGGTGTTCTGATATCAGTGATTGGTGAAGGAGCATGCATTTGATAGGATTCAATGGGGTTGATACCATTGTCACGAACTCTGAGCTTTTTCATTCTTCTATCTTTTAGTATTTCCATTCTTTTACGACGTGCTAACGCCGAGTATTGTTTTTTGGATGAGGAATCTTGCTGCATCTTGTTGGAGTTCTTCTATAACAAAACTTCTTGAAATCAGTTAACCTTACGATTAAATGACTATCCTCAAATAATCTTCAAAATTATTCTTCAATGTTGTTGATACCTGCTAATAATTTGTTTGATATTTTATCATGTGTATCCGTGTGATGTTAGCATTCCAGGCAAAAATCGTTAAAATAACTCGTTTTATATTTTATATTTATAAAAAATTACCTAAATAATTAATTATGAAATAAAAATTAGGGTCTTCCTAACATTTTTCTTAAAGATATTATTTAAAGAATTCATAAAAAAAATAGTTTTGTTTAAAACACAATTTTTAAATGTTGTTGACTACTTTTAAATACAATTTAAACATTTATATAAGTACAAATACTTTATATTCTCTAAACAAAACTGATTTGTTCAATTTTTTCATTAATATAAATTTAGGGTAGGATGAATGTTGTTTTATTCCATGACAAAAATTTTAAAGTTAATAAAACACTAAAAAACATTTACATTTATATTAAAAAAGCACTCTAATAATAATAACCTGTATTTTAGTGTAAATTGTCCCGTAATGATTCCGAAAAAACAAAAATGGTTACGGTGGAGTGAAGCCGTAAAGGAAAACAGAAAAGGAAAAGAACAATGGTGACGTGTCGAATAGGATATAAATATTGAGCAGTTTCCCCATTTTTTGACTCATAGTTGTACCCGTTAGGGCGGGAACCCCAAATTTCATTGGAAACACTTCAACCCGTAACTCTCACTCCATTTCTTGTTCTCTTTCTCTCTCTATTCTGTTTTCTTCCTCCCTCTCTCTCTCTAACCTCTCTTCCACCTCACATAAACCTAACCTAGGGTTTCACTTTTCAGCCATTTTTCTTCTCGCTCTCTTCTCCATTTTCATCAATCCATCATGAGTTTGCGTAAGGGCTCCAAGGTTTGGGTTCCTGACAGGGACTTTGCTTGGTTACCTGCTGAAGTACTCGAATCTTCCGAAAAGCAAGTTCGCGTTGAAACGGATTCCGGAAACAAGGTGATTATTATTCTGATTTTGCCTTATCTACGATGATTGCGTCTACGACTGATTTTTACTGATTCGATTCAATGATAGCAGGTTGTTGTTGTTGCTCCGGAGAAATTGTTTCCTAGGGATGCCGATGAAGACGAGCACGGCGGAGTCGAAGATATGACGAGGCTGGCTTATTTGAATGAACCAGGAGTGTTGTACAATATTCGGAGAAGATACATGCTTAATGATATATATGTAAGTGTTTAGTCCTGGGATTTTTAGTATCTAGATGGTCAATTAAGGCTCTACTTGAGCTTATTCTTCCACTCTTACAATCTCGATTTATTGGTGAAATGCACTTGAGTCTAGAATTGTGTTATTGCACTTTATGAATATGGGAAATGCTAATTGTTGTTTGGTGAGCCGAGTTTTGTAGTTAGGGATTGGTACATTAGTGAAATGATAGCTTGCATTTGCATTACTAGGTTATGCATGTGAATACTGTTATTTTATGGAAAATCTTGTTCTAGTATGGAAATATGCCTCTCTGTCACAATTTTTCTGGGTCATCATATAATAGTATACGGCATGCATTATTGTCACTCTTTGTTGAGGAAATTAATGCTTTTATTTATGAAGACCTTTTATTGCGGGTTATCGCATACATGGGTGCATTACAAATCCTAAACTAGTTCATAATTAATAACTATAAACACTTTCTTCTCCTTTTTGGTAATTTCATACAATGAAATTGACCTAATTTACCAAATAGTATAGAATTTATTATGTTTATTTTTTTGTGGACACTGTTTATGACACGCCACAAGATGCATTCTGGACTATTTAGTTTTTTTTTCTGACTTTTTTTTTGTCTTTGTTAGACATATACGGGGAGCATTTTAATTGCTGTTAATCCATTCACAAAACTTCCTCATTTGTACAATAACCACATGATGGAGCAGTATAAGGGAGCTCCATTTGGTGAACTCAGTCCGCATGTATTCGCCGTTGCTGATGCATCGTACAGGTTGGCGTGTGTTTGGTTTTGGTGTTCCCGTTGACATTGTATTTAAGTTTTTTTGTTGTATTTACTATTTTTCATTTTATGTTTCAAGTTTGTAAGTTTCTGTTGGTCATGATTTAGAGCACTGATGAATGAAGGTCATAGCCAATCTATATTGGTCAGTGGTGAAAGTGGTGCTGGAAAAACTGAAACAACGAAATTGATTATGCAGTATCTTACCTTTGTTGGTGGCCGTGCTGTTTGTGATGATAGATCAGTTGAACAACAAGTTCTTGAGGTAAGCTATCATTAGGCGTTTAATTCACTTTGAATTTTTATTTATGCATCAATATGGGGTGCTAATTTCACTTTTTTATTGACTCAGTCGAATCCACTTTTAGAGGCATTTGGCAATGCAAGGACTGTTAGGAATGACAATTCAAGGTTAACTCAGCTCTTTTTAGTTTACATATTTTACCAATCTCTAGTTTTTTTTCTTTCTCACTCACCTCTTAAATTATTAGAAAAATAATATCGAGTCCTTTGTCTGATTTATGATCCGGTCTTATCTTTTTATTCATCTAAAGCTTGCTATCTACATTACTATATCTATGATAGTCGCATTCTCAGTCCTGTCTCTTTATCAGATCCATTTTGAACCAGATTTAAATGTTATGTAAACTCGGCATGTTCCTGTCTCCTTTAAATCCAAGGATGCAGTAGTACAAGCCTATAGATCAAATCTTGTTCTACTAAGGTTATATGGAAACACTATGTAACAATAAAAAAAATCTTATGGGCTGCCAAGTTTGCTAGTATTATGTTTAGTGGGACCATTTATAATCTAAAAGTATGTAAATTAGAAGATAATCCTGGGATGTTATAGAAAACAGATGTCTTTGTGTACGTATGTATTAGGGATTGAATTCAAGTTTTGAAGGCAAGAATATTTGTTGAAGTTTGAAGTTTTAAGTTTGATGTTTAAGTAGGTGGAACTGAAAAATACTATATATGTTTTTGTTTTATCAAATAATTATAGTTTTTCTGATGTGTTATCCAGTGGATCTATCAGCTTTTCTGTGTTATGACCCATGTTATTCCTATTTTTGTTCCATTGCAGCCGTTTTGGGAAGTTCGTTGAAATTCAGTTTGATTCAAAGGGTAAAATATCTGGTGCTGCAATTAGAACTTACTTATTGGAAAGATCTAGAGTAGTGCAGACTACAGATCCCGAAAGAAATTATCACTGCTTTTATCAGTTGTGTGCATCTGAAAGGGTAAATGATCTCTGGTGTAGTAATATTTGATTATATATTTTGGTGTTAGTTTTGCATCATAATGCTATATTTTGCAAATTCAGGATTATGTTCTTATTTTGTTATGGTCAATGTACTAATTGTTGTACTTCGTAATTGGAATGCCTCATTTTTAGGATGCAGAGAAGTATAAGTTAGGACATCCAAGCCACTTCCACTATTTGAATCAAAGTAAAGTTTACGAATTAGATGGTGTTAGCAGTGCCGAAGAGTACATAAAGACAAGAAAATCAATGGATATTGTTGGCATTAGTCATGAGGATCAGGTGTAATGATGGCACCCACTAGTGCATTTCTTGCTTTATTGTATACTGTCATGCATTTGTTTACAACCTTCCCTTATAGTTATCCTTTCTTCCTATTGACAGGAAGCCATTTTTCGCACCTTAGCTGCAATTTTACATCTAGGTAATGTTGAATTTTCTCCTGGGAAAGAGCACGACTCGTCAATAGTGAAGGATGAGAAATCAAAATTTCATTTGCAGATGGCTGCTAATCTTTTCAAGTAGGCAATTTATGTTATTTTTAGTGCATTATTTACTTTCTATAAATCATATTTGAATTTGGATGTCTTGTAGTTTATAAGGTATATACCGTTGTTTATTTCCTATTATATTAAAATAACTAGGAATAGCAATCAATCTACTATTCATATATATTTAGAATTCCGTTTGATACCAATTCAAAGCCTGAATCAATTTGTAAATAATAGTGGTGAATAAGTTTATTTATGGAGGAATTTATGATCAAATAGGAAACCAATATTTCTTGACATGGTATCAGATCCTTCTAGCTAGAACTGTGATTTCTTTCTGTTGTGAAAGAGTTGTGTGACATACCCCAACAACATCCTATGTTCTTGGTAAGTGGCAGAGTCATATGTTGCTTTTGTTTGTCTTCTTTGACTTTGGTCATGTATTCTTTGTCTCTACTTTCTCATTTGTTTGCATTTCTCAGTCTTGGTTTCTGCTTCTCCCGCTTCATTGTTTTCCTGTCAATGTAATTCAAAGACGAGCTACAAGCTCTACCGATGAATTTCACTTGTGTTATTGTTAGTTTCCCACCTGATGTTAAACCCATAGGTTGCTACATATATTAGAGACAAGGTATATTGATTTGGCTAACACCCAAGCATATGGGTTAAAGGTAAATTAATATACAATCACCAACATTAATTACTCCCTTCGTCCTTAAATATAACGGCCTATTTCATTTTTCATTCTTATTAAGAAAAGTTGATTGTGCAGTTAATGTGTCCGTTTTATGTATATATGTACCTAGAATATCCTTTGAATATGTATATAGCTAATCTTGACCTTTTGATATTCTTAAATACTTAGTAGTACTTATGAGTAGTTTATTTGGAAAAGAAGCAATAAATGTATCTAGTAATTTGAAAAAAGGCTTGTTGTTAGGGACAATTTTTTGTCAAATGAATGCTTATATTTATAGGGACAATTTTTTGTCAAATGAATGCTTATATTTATAGGGAAGAAGGTAGTACGATAAAATTATGCTAGAATATGTTATTCAAATATTTAATCGTCCCAAGATTTTAATATTAACACTTGCTTGAGCCTATAAATCAAATATTTGCTACATATATAATTGATTCTAGGACCTTACAAGGATTTTGTAAAAACATCCACCAATTGATCATTGGAATTGACAAAGCGTACAAAGATATCGATTGATTCGATAATTTCTTTGAAATAACAGCAGTCTATTTTATATGCTCGATCCTCTCATGAAAAACTAATTTTGAGGGAATATGCAATGCGACTTGACTATAACATATTAGTGTCATTGGCCTTACCTCTTCAAATTCAAGCTCTTTGGCTAAATATTTCAACAAATTGAGCTCACATGTTATGACAGTGCTAAAGACATGACCCCACATTTTGCATTTAGTTTCTTACCTTTTCAAGATATCAAGTTTCCTCTTCAAATGGAAGCTCTTTGAGTAGCCATTTCAACCAAATGAGCTCACATGTTAATGATGACATGACCCTGTATTCTTCCTCAGTGTTTGCAGCTACATTTTGTTTCATATTTTTCAAATATACCAAGTTTCCTCCAACAAGTACACAATACCTAAGAGAGGACCACCTATCATTGGGGGAGCATGCTCAATCAACATTTGAGTAACCAACTATCTAAGTATGTCACTATGTTCATTAATGAGGCCTTGTTTTAAAGCACCTTTGATGCATTAAGAATTCAGATTCAACATCCATGTGTTCTTGGCAAGAAGAATTCAAGAACTGACCTACTAATTGGAAACATCTGAATGGGTTACTGCAAAATAGTTTAATTTCCATCCAATCTCCTATATCTCCCTGAATTTGATGGAGGCTCTTAGGTAGAAATTTTACTTTTGGATCCTTAGGATTGTCAACATACGAGACCATTCTTAGATTGGGCTAATATTAAAGCAGGAGAGCCTTGTGCGCAAAATCGAAGAAAAACCCTCGAGATATTCTTTCATGATTCTGAACACCCTCGATATAGGATATAGTTGCCAAATGCAAATGTCATAGCATGCAGGGCTGATATGGAAGATTATATTACAATTTGTATAGAAATAGATAGACACACCTTATATGTATAGATAACAATATAAGCGGCACCATAATTTACTACCTTGAGAAAATATTTGACATTGCTTTTAATGAAGAGTTGTATATTAGTGACAATGGCAATTAGTGACTAATCCAGTTTGATGGCTTGCAGACGCTGATTGAAGCTAATGAGGGGAACAAATATAGAATATGACGAATTACAGTTTTGCCATGGAGGTTTTAGGCAGGAATACACACCACACAATAAAATAATATAGATAACCAAGAAGTTCTAAGGATGTATATCAAATACCATTTCATTTTCCATTATTGAGTATAGTTTCTTTTCTATGATATGTTGTATTAGGTCTTTGTAGTCAGATATGACCATGAAAGAGATCAAGCTTTAGAAAATTTAGCCTTGGTTTTGTCCCTTGAGATATTACATTTTGTGCTATTAGGTAGGGCCTAATATTTTTATATGGTTGTACTGATGATAAAAATACTTAATTGCCTTGGATGTTTGTTTTTTTCTCCTTAAATTTTAATGACTGATCATAATTTCACAAAAGTTTTCATCCTCTAGTAAACCTAATTGAGTGGCTACTATTTTTCTCTCTTTAGGTGTGATCTGAACCTACTGCAAGCAACATTATGTACTCGTTCAATACAAACCCGCGAAGGAAATATTGTCAAAGCTCTTGATTGTAATGCCGCTGTTGCTGGCAGGGATGTTTTGGCGAAAACCGTCTATGCCCGTTTGTTTGATTGGTATGCTCATTATCAATGTCAAATTATTGAACTTAATATTATTTTTATGATGCACAAATTGGGGTGAGAATTCTGTTTGTTTTTTGTTGTTCTACCAGGCTTGTTGATAAGATTAATAAAGCGGTTGGGCAAGATATCAATTCCAGGATGCAAATTGGAATATTGGATATATATGGGTTTGAGTCTTTTAAGGATAACAGGTAAGATGTTTTCAAATACATACTTTTTTCCCCTTGGAGAAGGAATTTAATTTTGGTTATGTGGACTGTTGACTTAGCTGTGTATTTGACATATTAGAATATCATGGTGCTTGGGTTTGGCATGTATTTCTACTTTCCATTTCTCTGGTGTTTGTGTAAGTTATAGTACTTTCAGTAATTGAAAAAAACAGCACTCAGACACTTGATTAATACTATTTTTAGATTTTTCTGTATTCTATTATTAGATTTTATTAATCTGTTGCTGTTATTTTGAACTTTTTAAAATACAAATGCTAGTATGTTAATATATATTAGTGTTATGCTGTGGGTGGTGATAGAATCCTCAATGTCCTCATCACTACACTACTTTACTTCCCCACCTCAATCACTAAGCCAACCTTATAACCCCTTTTATTTTGAATTAGTAGAGGGGTAATGGAATCTAACTATGTATGTTTGGTAGGAAGCCACTAGTTGTAGCTTAGAGGCAAAAAATTGGATCATACAACCATATCACTGGTCACACAGTTTGAGGTCCTAGGATCCATCATAGAAAATGATGAGAATATTTAGGGAGATGTCAATTTTAGGATTCAAACAAGGTGTATGAAGTAAAGAAGTACTTTAGGTGTAATGTGATGTAAATCGCCTCTCAAGCTTAGTGTAAAATCTTAGTTCATAACTATAACACCTGCTATGTTATTATATAATGCTTAGCTTGGCCGTAAAGTGCCAACAAGAAAATAAATTTAGTATTGAAGTCTTAGAGAAGTGCGAATATTATAATGGATGAGTCATCAGTGTTCACATAACAATATATCATTCGGAATGAGTGCATGAGAGAAAATTGGGGTAACACTTATTTTGCAAAAAATGTATTAGGTGGCTGTGGTTTGGGTATGTGTGGAGAAGACTTGTAAGCCTTGTAAGGAAGACTGAGGAAACTTGTGGATCAAAACATGAAGAAGGATATAGATTTAAATGCTATGTCATTAAGCTTGGTTTATGATAGCTGATGTGATGCTGTTTGATATATGTAGCTGACCTCACTAAGTGAGGAAAAGCTTTGGTGGTTGTAATTTTAAACTGGTAACTATGTTAGGGTAATTTCCTTTCTCAACTCGGAAACATTTTCTTCAACAGTTTTGAGCAATTCTGCATCAATTTTGCAAATGAAAAGCTTCAACAACACTTTAATGAGGTATGTAATTATGTTATATATGTTAATCGCTTTCACCAAGTTAGTTCCTTGGTGTTTTGATCTGAATGTTGATATTGTTTTCACTTCGTCATCTTATAGCTTCTTTGTCTCTTGTCATTTTTGCAGCATGTATTCAAGATGGAGCAAGCGGAGTATAGTAAAGAAGAAATTAAATGGAGTTACATTGAATTTATAGACAACCAAGATGTTTTAGATTTAATTGAAAAGGTTATTCTTACTTAATTTCTTCTTTAGTTAGAGGTTTTCTAAATTCATGTTTCCATTATGCATTTCATACAGATTGCTTGTTTTATGCGTATTAGAATATATGTACTTGGATTGTTGGCTGAAGCATTGTCAGCAAATTATGAGTTTTAGGCAATGTATTACAGTAGGTCACGACTACTTAAATTGAAAAAGGAGGATATAAATCAGAATGGTAACTGCTTAGCCATACAACAAAGCATCAAAAAGTTTGCTAAGTTGTCAATACTGTGCTATATCAGAATAATATAGCGGTGGTAGAGTTTGGTTCAACACTTTTTGCCCCCGAGCCTCTGTCAACAACAGCATTTGTAACGATCGCTATTGCAGCCCCTAACAGCTAGCACAGCCGCTATTAGGGTTTCCGGGTGAATTCCTCACAACCCCTTTTTAAACCTGTTTTTTTTTTAAGGGTTTAAATGTCAATTCGGACCCTTTAAAGAATAATACTTCCTTCGTAACGGTTTATAAGCAAAAAACATGCATTTTTCTTGTAACGAATTATAAGCAAAAAAATCAATTCTATTTCATTTAAGAATTTTTTTCTTAAAAATACATCTTTTCCAAGGTAAAATTAAATGCAAATTGCATTTAATTTGGTTTCTCTCTCATTTTTTCATAAACAACAACCAATCAAAACTGTTTTTACATCTTTCCCATAAAACATACTTCAAAAAAGACACGCAAATTTAAACTTTCTTATTAAGTGTGAAATATTGATTTTTTGCCTATAAATTGTTACGGAGTAGTATTAAATTCTTCAGTCTATTATGTTTTTGCTCACAAACAATTGTTATATTCTTCATTCTGTTTGTTTTTGTTTCCAAACAATATGTTCTTCCTGCTTTTACTTCAGTTCTGTTAATTTTTTCTTCTCTGTTTAAGTTTTACTTCAGTTCTGTTTAAGTTTTTTCATCTCTGTTTTTGCGTATTTATGTTTACTTTGCACACTTACTTTTAGTCTTTACAATAGCGGCTATCCCGCTATCAGCTATACCACTATAGCATTTTAGGGGGTCAGAGCTACGTGACACTATCTGAGATAAACAGCATAGAATCTTTGTCTTATTTTGTTATTTATATCCACTCCACTGTTTCAATTACTCTCAACTTATATGACTTCCTCGAAATGTTGGGCTTTGGATAAGTATTGGATTGGGTTCTTTCAAATTATAAACAATAATCTAGTAAAACATGCATATTTAGAGTTTACTCGACCAATATCATTTCAAAAATAATATCACGTAGCTTCGTTTGGAAGTGAAGTTCTGAGTTTGCAACTTTGCATCATACTAAAGAGGATGTTGCTTTTTTTTTTCCCTATGGATTTAAGTTTCTTATTGGTTTCTCGTTGCATTCTTTTTGCAGAAGCCCATTGGTATCATTGCCCTGTTAGATGAAGCTTGGTACAATTTATTTGCTTTGTGAAATGGTGTGTTTATACATTGCACTCATGCAAATTATATTCAGTCCTGAATTTATCTTCTTTCAGCATGTTTCCAAAATCGACGCATGAAACATTCTCAACCAAGTTGTTTAAGCACTTCTTGTGCCACACTAGGTTTGGAAAGGAGAAGTTTTCAGAAACAGATTTTACTGTTTCTCATTATGCTGGAAAGGTGATTTTGTGTTGCCGTACTTCCTCTTGTTTGGCAAAGTATATCTATCTCATAATGTAATATCTTCCAATATTTTTATGCAGGTCACATACCATACAGACACATTTCTAGACAAAAATCGTGATTATGTAGTTCTAGAGCATTGTAATGTATTATCGTCTTCAAAATGCTCTTTTGTGTCTGGTCTTTTTCCTTCTTTACCGGAGGAATCTTCAAGGTCATCCTACAAGTTTTCTTCTGTGGCTTCCAGATTTAAGGTGTACATTTCTATTACCTTTTTGTTGTTATTGAAATTAAGATAATCTAAATAAGAGATTAAAGAATAAGAATTCACAGTGCTGATATTTTCTGTTTCTTGTCTTTGTTGGATGGGCACCACAGCAACAACTTCAAGCACTTATGGAAACACTCAAGACAACAGAGCCTCATTACATTCGATGCGTCAAGCCAAATTCCTTGAATTTACCACAAAAGTTTGAGAACACAAGTGTCTTACACCAATTACGTTGCGGGGTCAGTAATTTAGATATTTTAGCTCCTTTACTGTTATCATTCTCTGAACGACTTCATTTATCAGTTATTATTAGTTGTTTCCTTGACTGTTTTCTTGCTAATTACTTTCCAAATAGTATGTTATTTTCATGGTTTTACCATTTGATGAAGTAATTTGAAGGATTTTTCTAATGACTTTCAAAATTTGATTTATGGGTTTAAATTTCCTGTTGTTAATTTCTTTATTTTTTGAATATAAAAATTGATATGGTCTGACCAACATGTTTACAAACATGCTGTGGGGTTTATTCAGTTTCCTTGTAAGCAATTTGGACATAAATATCATGTTTGTCACCGAGATATTCTCTCTAGCAGTTTCACATTTTTATTGAACATTTATTTGCCTGGACTAAATTTTATTTAGGGTGTACTTGAGGCGGTTCGGATAAGTCTGGCAGGTTACCCAACTCGAAGGACTTACTCAGAGTTTGTAGATCGCTTTGGATTAATAACTCCTGAGTTTTCAGATGGAAGGTGAATATACTAAAACTATAAACAGTTTAACCCTCTAAGGAGGTGTTTGTTTCAAGTCTAAGATCACGTTCCTAGGAATACATGGTTAGAAAATGACTTTACACATGTTTGTTATAAGTTTGAGAAAAAGTTATTCCTGGACATAAAGGCTCACAAGAATAAAATAACTTCTAATAATTAGTATATCCCATGGATTTATTCCCATATGAGGTGGGAAAGTGCATTCCCATGAAATTTTACATATTCTTTTTTGGAAAAAGTATAACAATTTTCTTAAGAATATCAAATTATGTGCCAAACATTTTTTAAGAAAATACTTGGGAATTAAATTTCCATCTTTATATTCCAAGGAAGTTATTCCTGAATATTTTTTTTTTTTGAATTCTTGAAACAAGCGCCCTCTAATATGACACAATTTTATTGTTTGTTTTGGTAAATTGTATCGATGCATCTGTAATTTTTATGGGATTGATGTTTATCAAATAGTTTGTCTTTAGACATAGTTTATGAAGGAACATAGTTGCCTCTTTTGATCCATTTAAGTATAACCTAAATCAACTATATAGGGGTTTATGGGTTGCAAACTTATTCCTAGGAATGTAATCTCGGGAATAAAAAATTCCCACCTTATCTTACTAAATTATGCCCGAGAACTTTTTATTATTTGGAATATAATTTACACCTACTTTTCACATTTTTTTATTTCAATTACAAAGAGTAGTAATCTTTCATTTCTATGGAAATAAGAGATAACCCACCATAACTTCTCACACTCGCATCATTTAAATATATTCTTGGGTAACTACATTACTTATCAAACACGTCGATAGGAATACGATTTTTGGTAATAATGCTCCCACAAATAATGTTCTTAATATTCTTAGGATCATGATTTTAAATCCTGAAACACATTATCCAGTGGTAAAAGTAGTTGGCCTTTTATGAATTGATTAACGTAGAAGATGGTGGAAAATAGACTTCGGTGGTTTGAACATGTAGAGAGAAAACCTGTAGATTCAGTGGTAAGGAGAGTAGATTACATGGAGAGAAGTCAAACAACAAGAGGAAGATCTAGAAAGACTATAAGAGATGTTATTAAGACAAATCTCAAGATTAACTATTTGAATAGAAGCATGGTCATGAATAGGGCTGTTTAAAAAAATCCAAGAACTGAACCCAACTGGAGTTAAAATAACTAAACCGTTATGTTTGGTTAGTGAACCAAACCATTATGCACAAACAGTTCTAGAACCGAACTGTAATTGAAACTGAACTCGAATCGAACAAAAACTAAAAACTAAAAATGCTTAAAACAAGTTAAATATTTTCTTTTTTAAAAATTGAAAAATAACTTAACGGTTCAGTTCTTTGATAAACAGTTCGGTTTGGGAAAATTGTCTTCTAACAGTTCGGTACGGTTCGGAATTTCATAACGGTATACCAAACCAATAATTTTGGTTCTTAGTAAGTTGAAACGGTTCGGTTCAGTTCGAGTGAATTTTTACTATGGTTCAGTTCAGTTCGGTTTAGTTTTTTTGGGAATACTGTAGCATGAACATTCCTAGTCATGAATAGAATATTAAGGCGAAAATTGATCAATATAGCCGACCTCACTTAGTGGGATAAGACTTGATTGTTGTTGTTGTTGTTTGATTGATTAATGTTTATGAAAGTTTAGCAACAATAGGGTGAGATTGAAGGCTCTAAGGCTTGACCAAGTTTGAGCCAGTTGTAATTTGACCAAGGTTTACATTACACATAGGTCATCAAAATATTGTGAAGTCTATAACACTATGTAATTATGTACATTAAAGAATAAATATTGTTTTTTGTTAAGGGTTGTTAAGTCAAGTTCTCAAGTCGGAGGAACTGTACGAGTATCTCTGTGGGTTTAGGGATACAGTCTCTACAGTCCACACTCCACACTATCCTGGTTTACTACACTAGCCTGTTCATTTGGTTGTTATAAAAAAACCAAAAGTAGTTATAAGAGTTGTTAAGAGTCTCATATTTGGATGAAGTAAAGTCTGAAAATAATTTTTATAAGAGGAGGCAATCCTCACCTTATAAAATGGTTTTGTGAGGGTTGAGTTAGGATCAACCAAATTTCAAAGATGGTATGATAACCCATCCAAATTCCATTGGGTCACCCAATATTGGGTTGCACTTCGAATGTCCAGTCCCAAGTGTGAGTGTGTATGGTAAGAACCCCTTATTGGATCCTGGAAAGGATTTTATAAGACGGAATAGGCTTCACCTTACAAACCAGTTTTATAAGAGTTGTGTTAATCCTAACTCAAATTCTAAGAGTTAATTGGGCAAGTTAATGGGGCAGCTCTCCTATTATCTAGTTGAAATAGCTATCTTGATCTAGTCATAATATATTGGGCTATTGATTAGGATTCTTGCAATCTGATTGGTGGTTTGATTTTGCTGAGCCAAGAGAGAAAGATCCAAAGTAAGTAGGCTTTACATCTGCTTATTTGAAATGCAATTTTCCTTTTCATTTACTAAAGGAAAATGTTCTAGTTAGTTTATTTTTTTTCTTGTAGCATGAGTTGCATTATCTTGAATTAACTGTATCTGCATCTTACTTACAATGATGTCAGTACAACAATACTAGCTTCTTATTTACTGTATAATAAATAGCTCAGCGCTTTCAGTTCTCATTAATGTTGATTCAAACATTTTTGTTGACAGTTATGATGATAGAGCTACAACCCAGAAAATATTGCAAAAGCTAAAACTTGAGAATTTCCAGGTGTGTTTCATATGAGCCATGTGTGCGGTGCAGCTGCTGTTCCTGAACAAATTTGGAATATGATAGTACAAATTGCTTCATGATAGTTATATTTATAATTTATCTTCTTACTATTCAGCTGGGTAGGACTAAAGTGTTTCTCAGGGCTGGTCAAATCGGTATTTTAGACTCTAGGCGAGCTGAAGTTTTGGACAATGCTGCAAAATGTATTCAGCGTCGGCTGCATACATTTATTGCTCACAGAGATTTCATCTCAACTCGAGTTGCTGCAGTTTCTCTTCAAGCATGCTGCAGGGGTCAGTGTTGTTGATGTTTAATAATATAATTCTCCATAATTTGCTTTTTAAAACTTGTTATCAATAAATATATTTTGGTAGCACTTCATCTCCTTTGAGATTCTTTTGTCAGGAATATGACAATACATAGCTTCTTTTCTGCTTTGGATAGTACTTGATTTGTACTTTTGGCTGTAAAGCCTTTTCAGAACCTTTTGAATTCAGTTATACATATTACCATAGATATATCACATGTAAAATGTTGGAGTCTCCACTTCGACCAGTGATTGTCTGGTCTTTATCGGTTCTTGTTTTTCCAGGATGCCTTGCAAGGAGGATATATGCTTTTAAGCGGGAGAATGCAGCAGCTATCTCCATTCAGAAATATATTCGTATGGGTCTGACGAGGCGTGTTTACATGACACTGTACTCTTCTGCTATCATCATACAATCAAATGTTCGCGGTTTCACAACTCGCCAAAGATTTTTGCATAGAAAAGAACACAAAGCTGCTACTATTATTCAGGTGTTTTATCACGAAACGAATGTATTATGTTTTTGGTGTGACCTTTAGAATGTCGAAGCAATGACCTCTTCATCGTCATCATTTTAATAAATTTATTTATTTTACTTATGGTGGATAGTGCTTTGAAATCTTATGCATTGGAGTGCAATTATGATTGATCATGTGAAACTTTCAAGTCTAAGTTTTTTAAGTTTCATTTCTCACGCATGCTTTCTTGTAGGACATGATAAATTATACATCACTTTAAATTGCTTCACATTTCTGGTTGATATGGTGGATTCTGATGTTATTTTATCATAAATGGAACATTCACATATAGGCGTATTGGAGGATGTGCAAGGTTCGGTCTGCTTTCAAACAACATCAATTTTCAATTGTGGCAATACAATGCCTTTGGCGCTGTAAACAAGCAAAAAAACAGCTTCGTAGACTTAAACAAGTATGGTCTTTTTACCTTTCTCTTATTTTGAAAGGGGGAAATGCATCAATAGTTGTTCTAACTTATTTTCATTTTTAATTCCCTATTCCAGGAGGCTAGTGAAGCCGGTGCCTTGCGTTTAGCCAAGACTAAACTTGAGAAACAATTGGAAGAGCTCACATGGCGTTTGCATCTTGAAAAAAAATTAAGGGTATTGCTTCAAAATATTACGAGTTTCTCTCACGCTGATTCCATGACTTTATTTTTTTTGGAATTTAAATGATTTAAATTATAAACTGTTGGTGTTGGTATGAAAGCTCGTGTTATGTAATAATGCTTATGCTAAACATATTGATAATACAATCTTAATCTCATAAGTAAAAGATTGTCCTAATGCTATGCTGTGGTTTATTTTTGGAAGGTATGCTCATATTTTCAAGGTTGAATCTTTTACCCATACAAATTGTTTGGGTTAGAGTTATACTCTTCGCTAGTCAGTACATGATCTATTTCAGGAGACCGGTATTTCAGATATGCAAAAAGATTGGACAGATTTATCGCAGACTATTTTTGCATGACTATTATTTGTCTAGATTTTGTTTCTTTATGTTCTGAGGATTTCTGGCGTTCCTTCTTTCTAATTAAAATACAACTTCTCATACAAATAATTGTCCTCATGCATGATTTTCATATATTGCTGTAGTTATTGGTTATACTTTTAAGTTTTAGAACAGAGGGCCAACATACCCATCAGTTCTTTTTTATTATGTTACAAAATTAATAGTTTGATTTATGCAGGTAAGACTCATGGAACTTGTTATAATGTATTCTGCATTGTTTTCAGGTGTCTAATGAAGAGGCTAAGCAAGTTGAGATTTCCAAGTTTCAGAAGGCATTGGAAGCTCTCAATTGTGAATTAGATGGAGCTAAATTGGCAACTATCAATGAGTCGAATAAGAATGCAATTTTGCAAAATCAATTGCAACTATCAGAAAAGGAAAAATCTGCTTTAGAAAGAGAGCTAGTTGTAATGAACGAAGTGCGAAAGGAAAATGCTCTGATGAAGGTACTTTGAGTAATGCTGAATGGCTGTGTTTCTACGAGTTAGTTTAAATTTGATGGTTTATAAATTTCAACTAATTTTGTCATGAAAATTACAAGGTGGGATTTTTGTTCTTTGTGGTTTAAAATCTAAAGTTCTACTTTCTAAACTTATTCTCGATCTTGAAATTGTTTGTGTACAAGAACTTATCCTTTAAATTTTATGAAATTATATTTATGCAGAATCATGTTATATAATTTGAAAACAATAAAGTGTGGTTGTGGGTGTATAGGATATGCTAGAGAAGTTGCATATGAGGTTGTTGGTAGAGAGACTAAATGGCATGATCTGTTATACATGGCCTGAGAATATTCGACAGATAATTTATAACATACATATGACATGCTTGGAAACTTGTTAGTGTTGCATCAGAAGAAATTTATGTTTGAAGATGTTTATCGTTCCCTACGTCAGGTTCATGTTTGCTTGTTTCCTCTATTAAAATAGAGGTGTGTTATATTTCTTGTTTGACATTTATAGGCTTCTATGGATGCCTTGGAAAAGAAGAGCACAGCTTTGGAGCACGAGCTTGTGAATGCTCAAAAAGACCATAATGAAACAATTCAGAAAATGAGGGAGTTTGAACAGAAGAGTTCTCAACTTGCACAAAATATGAAAAGGTACATTTTTTCTGCTCAGTTCTATTTTATAAATAGATTTAATTTCTCAGTGCCAGCTACGTTTGTCTTTTCCGATTGTACTGCATCTTCTTGAACTGTTATAAATTTGATGGTTCACATGCTTTGATTTTCTTAAATACAGTGTTTTTGTTTGTTATTGCCAATTTTTCTACATGTATTTTTTATGTAGTCTTGAAGAAAAGCTATTGAGTTTGGAGAATGAAAATCAAGTGCTTCGCCAGAAAGCCTTAACTGTATCTCCTAAGAGTAATCGTCCTAGTTTTACAAAGTCATCATCAGAAGTAAGTTTCCTCTTGCATATTGACATTCTCTTCAACAAATGTTTATTAAAACTTTATTTTGCATTATTCCTTATTACTCCCTCCTTTTTTTTTTATTATAAGTCGCCTATAAAAATACTTTGTACTAAATTATGAGTCGTTTTACAATACCAATATTTTAATCAATACCAATAAATCATTAATGTTATTTTTCTAATATACCCTTAAACATTTATTATCCTCTTTTCTATCAATTCTTTAAATTTATATTTTTATACCATTAATGGAGGATAATTTTGTAAACTCCCTTTTAATTTCTCTTTTTTATACAACAACAATTATATTTCTTAATACGTTTGAAAATGTCAAAACTACTTATAGTAAAAAAAGGAGATAGTAATAAGAGTTATCGATAGCGGCGCTATCCCGGGATAGTGGCCCAGAGCTGTGACCCTCCGCTATTTAATGTTTAGCGGGTAGTGGGGCGCTTCCCGGCCCGAGCGGGTTTGAACTGTTTTGAACACGAAAATTCAGATTTACCCTTAAAATAAAAAAAAAAAATCTTATTTGATTTTACATACTAGTCATTTATTTTAAATACTAGTCATTTATTTTAAATACTAGTCATTTAATAACTCTTCCTCTTCTTCCTCTTTTATTTGTTTGGTTTTACATTAAATATATGTTTTATAGTTTATTCATATGATTAGTCTAAAAAATAGTCAAATAGCGGTTATTCCGCTATCCGCTATTCCGCTGTCCCATTTTTGGGGTCGGCCGTACTCTGCTCCGCTATCTGGGATTGATAATTTTGGTAGTAATTTGTATCTTAGTGCTCCAAATTCCCAAATAGCTGATATATATTAATAAGCTTTTGGTGAGGTGAAAACATCAAAGTTATTGCATAGCAATATATTTAGTTTTATTACTAAAAAACATGTTTAATTTATTTATTATTCTCTCTGAAGCAGAAATTCTCAAGGACAATAGCCCTCAACACTGAGCAAAACCCAGTATATGTAAGATGCTTTCTCCTTGGCTTCCTATGTTGAAAATTGGAATTAAATGTAACTATAACGATTTTTCATTTGCTATAATTTGTTGCAGGAATCACCTACACCCACGAAACTTATGCCCTCTTTTACACGTGGCTTGTCAGATTCTCGTCGATCTAAATTAACAGCAGAAAGGCACCAGGCATCACCCTTGTTTCACTTATTCTAAACCCTACACTTTTAGTTTTTGACATTCTGCTGTGTTTAGATTACTGCCAATTTTGTTTGTTTGTTTGTTAATTTTCATCTTTATGTTGAACTTGTAGGATTTAGATAAATACACGAGAGAATTGAGACTTGGAATATTAATGATAATAACTAACTTGATACAACATACTGAACACTACTCCCTTTTACAAGGACATAAGACTCTCAATTTTAAATAAACTGGGAAATCAGGAAATAAATCTTGATAAAAACTGTTAAAAGTCTCACATAGAAAAGAATATGGTCTCATTATATGTTTATAAGTAAAGGCAATCTTCAAACTTACATGGCAGTTTTGTAAGGATGTGTTAAACCTAACCACAATTCTAAGTTGGTATCTAGAGCTTGGTTTGATTCCTTTCTCTCCACGTGGAGTTCCCTAATAATTGGAAATATATTAGTAGTTTTTGTTTTGAACAAGGTTTGAAATCATAGTTCTTTTGTCTTTGAGTTCAACCACCGTCAAGGCTAACAGTAGTTTATTTTTCACTCTGGGTGTTGGATGTCCAATAGACACTTTCGTTAGTCCCGAAATAGTTAAGGATTTAAGTTTATTGCCTTCAGAAAAACTTCAAAAGCCGCATTTGACAATACTACGATCCCTCTATCAGATTCTCCGGAGTAGTTCAGTCTCTGAAGTGCCTCTGTATACCGCTATCTCACGCGCGCCATCACACATGTTTCTGCTACTGTCCAGCGCCATCCTCCAGACATCTAATGTGGTCGGTGTAGGTTCTGGTAGACTCACCTTTGTGGTTCTGTTGGGACCGCTTACAGTTTGTGGGTCCCACATTCAAGGTGTGTTCCAGATGTTTCTCATGTTTCATAGGTCCTGTGATGTGTGCCAAAAAAATATAATACATGTTAATATTGTAGTGTATTATTTGGTTATTAATTAATTTAAAAAAACAGAGCAATATGACATCTAATCTTAGGAGGTCTTCTAAGACACTCAGATTAGAACTTGATCCTAGAAGATGAAATAAGAGCACCAACATATTATCAAAGATATTATGAGATATTTCATACATTGTAAGATTCTCCCTCAAGCTTACTTACTAGGAAATTGATCTTAATTTCATAGGAAAATGATGTCGTTTAGTGGTATCATGAACTGCTTGTACTTAGGTCATCGATACTCAGATTTCAAAAAACTATATCAATATATTCATCACAAAGATTCATGAGTTGAGGGTAAAGATCAGATATAAAGAGGCTGTCTTGTTTAAAATTAGCTATGTCGGGCTCAAGTTGGAATCTTCAGACTGCATTGTTCTTGCTATAAATTTTCTTCAAGACCACATTGTTGCTGCAATCTTGTGTGGTGGAAGGTTCCGAATAACATTGGGATTAACATAACTGATGATCCATGACATGCTTTAAGCATCTTTGACTTTCCGTTTGACATGTTTAACCTTATCTTTGTCTTTGTTAGGGGCAGGTGTTGTGTCGTCAACATAATCCCACAAATCTTTTCCTTTGACATATAAAACAGAATTGGAGTTCCCAAGATGAATAGTCTTTGCCATAAAGGCAAACCATGAAAACATCATGTTTTGCTTTCGGACATTGACTCCGAAAACATTGGAAACACAATATGGAAATCTGGATTGAAAAGTGAATAACCCCAAGAAAAAATAAATATTGAGAAACTTGGACAAGGGTATAAGAAACACAAGATATATTTTCTCCAATATATCTTTAACTGCCATATCCTAATTAATAGCACTGATCCTCAGCCCAAAAATCTGCAACTAAGGTATACACACTTAGCAGTTTATCATCCTAATTAATAATTAATAGCATTTTCATTTATCCTTATTAATAAAATGTGAGTTACAAATGCATAGCATTTGCTAACATTAAGCCTGTTGACAGCTAGTGTATCTAGGATGAAGATGAGACATGTGCGCCTGGGAGCTGGGTTGGCGCGAGACATAAACAACCTAGGTCACCATCACAATAACCATCAATAGGAAAAGAAGACACCACTAATATGATTCATTTGTAGGAAAAGAGTCGCTATCGGAATAATTGCCAACGGGAATAAAAGCCACTGATATGATCCATAGATTTTAACTTTATGTTAACAACCATGACAACATTTGTGATGTTGATCCTTTGGAATAAGTGTGTGAATACCAAATCTTTTTATATCTCCTCCAATCAAATCTTATACTAAACATGGAGAATTCGTTTTTGTCACATCTTTAGAGAAAAACTTTCTCTAACATCCTCAAAATATATGTTTATTCCAGGAATCAGCTTGATGATATCTTCATAAGATCTTTTTAGGTTCCTTGGGTTGCTTGTAGTGTATATGCTTCAGCTTGTGGGTGTGTTAAGAATTATGTTTCAAATATTATTCAGGATTTGACAGACTCGTGTGTATTTATTATTTTCTTTCTTAATTTCCTTATTTATTTGACTCTAATATATTACCTTTAGGGATTGATTTGGTTAGTATCTTGTTTAGGTAGTCAGATATGGTACACATTATTAATGATCTAATAATACAAAATGATTTTTTGTCGGTCTCAATTGGCTAACAGTTGCCCTATGTTTTCCAGGATAACTATGCATTCCTCACTAGGTGTATTAAAGAGGATCTGGGTTTCAAAAAAAGTAAACCTGTGGCAGCTAGTATCATATACAAATGTCTTCTTCATTGGCATGCATTTGAGTCTGAGCGCACAGCCATATTTGATTTCATAATTGATGGAATTAATGAAGTCATAAAAGTAAGTGATTTGCTCCTATTTTTCACACCATCCTTTTTTATTCTATTATGCTCTTTTTCTTCTACTTAGAATTTGATTATGAAAGTGTTTTGGCATAGGAAACAGTTGTTCTTTTTTAGTGCTGTACTCTATCTAAATTTTAGGATGCTCTTATAATTTTTGAGATTTATTTGTTTTATTGGTATCTGCTTCAGGTTAGAGATGATGACACTGTCTTGCCATATTGGTTGTCCAATACCTCCGCACTTGTGTGCCTTTTACAGAGAAATGTCCGTTCAAATGGTTTCTTAAATACCACTGGTCAACGTTATGCTGGATCATCTGGATTGACCAGCCGGATGGGGCATGTAAGTTATACTCCTGAATATTGATGTTAGATTTTATAACTTAGCATTAGGAATTTTTTTGCTTCACTGTGATAGTTGTTGACTCAGTCTAAGCATTTGCATTATAGTTGTTAAATTGAGTGTTGTAACTTCCTAGGTAATAATGATAAACACTACCTAGTATGAAAGTTGAAATTTTGACTTGAAATTTGAGGCCGAGTTTTTTTTTTTGTATTGTTTCATTAGCACAATATCAGATAGATAGCTTTAAAATTTCAAATTGACTCAAGTTTATTTTCTTCTTAGTTTTATTTCAGTTTCAATGGAAAAAATATACAATATTTTGGCTAGTAAATTTTCATGAGCAAATTATTGTTTTGAGAAAAGAAATCTTACTCAAGAATTTTTGCCAGAAAAAGGTACTGGATACAGTATCCTTTAAGCAAGGAAGAAGAATGGTTGAAGGGAGAGTTTTGATCCAGGAAATGGTGGAGCCATGCTCCTGAAGTAGTGGAGGCAATCTGTTTAAAAAATACTAATAATTATTTTTATTATTATGCACATGAAGAAAAACTTATAATATAAAAATAAGAATACTTTAATTTACTTAATAAAAAAAAGGGTAAGGTGGAATTCACAATATATAAAAACAGGGGCAATCATTGGGTTCAATACTTAAATTGGGGGCAAAATATCTATAAATAAAACCAAGGTATTATGTAGTATTTCTTAAAACTGAGGGGGCAATTAGATCAGGGCCCACTGTTGTTGCAACATGGGCCTGCCACTAGATCAGTGCAAGTGCACCAAAGAGCTTAATAGATAACATGCTATTGTAACACACTTCCTTCATTCATAGTAAACCCAAAGTGTTAGTCAGATAAACTGTTGCAACTTGCAAATAAAGGACTTTTATTTTTTATTTTTTTTTATGTGGTATTAGATATAGGGAATATAGAAGTTTGAGGTTGACTATGCTAGAAAGGGAGAGTAACAATCTGTGTGGTCTGAGAAAGCCAAATTTGTTTTCCCCCTTTTCCCCCTTGTATAGTTACAATAAAAATGTCATCTATTTCACTTTTTTCTTTTCCTTTAAAATATTTGTACAACAAACAACTGTTTATTGTTTTTACTGTTTTCTAAACAAATCTTTGAAGCAAGACAAAATAAACGGATTGAGACAAAAATTATTAGTGTATAGGTTGATAAAGTTATTAGACAATCAATGGTCAACGCTGTTATGACGAAAATGGATGGTGTAGAGGTGCGAAAGCACTTCTTTAAATACCAATTCATTGCAGAACAAGTGATCCAATTATATGTTTGCACTTTTATATTATCTCCAAATGTTGAAGGCCAATAATGATTACAACATTCTTGACACATCTGAATTTTGAAATTATAATAATAAATTGGTTTTGCCCAAAGGTTTCTCTATTAACAAGCTTTTGCAAATTACACAAATTGTTATTGCTGCCTAGAGAAAAGCTCAATGATGAACTAAGTGGACAAGAGCATATATATTTTTTCAATTTTATATTTTTATTACTGATTATTTGAGACAATATATGAATAACAGCACCTTTTGTATTATTTAATTATTTATACTCAGTTTTCTAGGTTTGGCGCAATCAGTTGCTGTCTAATTTTTTATTATTTGAGTAAGTGTAGAAAAATATTTCTAAGTAAATATATTAATTGTGTAAACATACTGCTAATATGCTCATGTAGACTATGCTATGGCTAACGAGCCTGATTAATGGGCTTGATAAAAAGATTACACACAATTACAAAATATATGCCTAATAATTACAAATACCACCATTTGTTCACAACAATAATGACACTAAGTAAGAAGCCTTTTAACAAAATTACCAATCAAAGCATTGATAGAAACAGCGATTAAAAAAGAGAGTAAAAGCATGATTCAAAAGATGGGAAAAAATCTTATAAATTTGTGTAACAAAGTGTAATTTTGTTATCATTTATGCAGATTTTACATGTTATTTCAGTAGTAATGACCCGCGGGTCTCCCAGTCCCTGCTTTCTTTATCTTCCTCTTTATTTAGTTTGATGCCATTTCCAGGCAATGAAGTCTCCATTGAAGTTAATTGGATATAATGATGGTATATCACATGTGGAGGCAAGATATCCAGCTATGCTATTTAAGCAACAACTAACTGCTTGTGTAGAGAAGATTTTTGGCCTAATACGTGATAATTTGAAAAAGGAACTTTCTCCACTTCTGGCATTATGTATTCAGGTGGGCTTTCTTACTCCTGGCTAATTTTTGTGAATTCATGTAATTTGTGACTAAATTTCCAAGTCACATTATGTGTGTCAAGGTGCCAATATTTGTTAGGAACCCAATTTAAGAGAGAAGAGAAAAGTATTATTTATGAGAAAAAAGAAACTATTACAGGGAATGAATTCCCTATAATCCTATAATCCTGGAATTAAGCTCCTCAAAGGAAGAAGAAATCCTTCCTTTTACCCATAACCTTATTTTTGTTTGTGATTTCAGTGTTTTGGAAATTTTGGTCTTTTAATGGGTTCATTATACATTTTCCCTATTTACATTCTTCTATTACTGATATGATATGAAATAAAATTATAGTGTAATATAATATAAAGAATAATTACCAAGTAATTAGATTTGTTGATTTTATATTCATTATTCTAATAATGATGATCTCTCGAAGACCCTTTTCTATTATTTTACCTTAAGTGTCCTTTTCTAAACACTGTTTAATTTAGAATATGATTGTGTCAATTGATCCTTTTAGCTAAACTGCTGTACCTGTATACTGGTGTCTAAGCTTTGGTCACACACAGTTTTTAAATGAAATTTACAAAGATTGAAACTTCTGTTATGATACTGGTTAGGCACCCAAGACAGGGCGGGCACAAAGTGGAAAATCATCTAGATCTCCTGGGGGGCTTCCTCAACAATCACCTGGCGGCCAATGGGACAACATCATCAATTTTTTGAATTCACTCTTGAACCAATTATGTGCGAATAATGTAAGTTCTTCATTGTTTTAATCACCTGATTGTTACTTTGCTTTATTGGTGTTCATTCCTTTTTATTGGTAAATTTCCTTGTATAATACTTGGGCTGGAATCGGCTCTTTACAATGTAAAAGAAGAAATTAATTAAGACAAAGAAAAAGTAGCTGCAAAGAGTCTGGATAACAAGGGAAGCTCCCAATCACAAAGAAAACAAGAGCAAGGTAGAAAAAACAATAAAAATTAGCGACCAATCTCTGAACATATTTTTAAGGGAAGCCCCTGAAAAGAACCACCTACTTTAACACCTAATAGAAGCAACAAATCTAATCTTATGCCCCTAGTAGCTGATATTTCACTGACATTTCCTTTAAGTCGCAAAAGTTACACTCCAATCAAATGCAAAAGTGTATCATTGATTGCACTTTGCCTTGAAATTTCAGCTTCTTGCATGAGCCAGTAGTCGTTCTCTTCTGTCAATCAATAATTGTGTAGTTTTCATCTGGTCATCTTTTTTTAATACTCTCATAAAGCGGCAGCTTTTACTTTTTTTTCTTCCTTTTTTCAAAAGATTAGGAAATCCATAGTTTATACCTAGGAACCAAGGAATTTAGTTCAAAGGAAAGAACTATGTTATTGACAGATTGAGAAAGAATAAAAGAGAGAAGCAAATAGGAGATAAATTTCTCCAAGGGTTTCCCCTTTCACAATAGATTCACTACTCTATTCACAATGGTTACAATATTCAATAATGAACAACTCTTCATTGTATCCTCCTAGGCTATGTACAATGGTTTGCATATTCAACACCCTCTTTTTTCACTTTTTATTCTCCACATCATCTTCTCTTTCTTCCACATAATAATTCAACACTCATTTAATTTTTACTCACTACAATGGTTTTGTTTAATAAAATTCAACACCCAATCCCACCATTTTAAACAATCACAACAACCAATAAAATTTTGCAAAGTAATATATGTGGGCCCACACTTTCTCATTTAACATGTTGAATGTTTTCAACACATATTAATCCACATCACTTTCAACTCTTTATTCAACACCTCATTGCACCTATTCAACTATTGAATAATTTTTTCAACACCCCCATTGTAAATGGTCTTAATACAAATAAGCCTGTAGCAACCCTAGCTAACCAGCTAACTTCTATAAAAACTCTTCACTACTTTAACTCTATGAAGCACGGACACCTCTAGGAGTAGGCGTGTCGCAGTGTCCGACACGCGTCGGTGTCCGACACTCGTATGACACCCGTACGACACGTGTCGGAAAAGTCAAACAAGTGTCGGAAAAGTCAGACAAGTGTCCCCTAAAAAAATAGTTTTTTTCTTTGCTTTGACACTGTGTCCGACACTCGTATGACATTCATACCACATATTTCCGACAACTAAGACAAATATTTCAAACAAAAATTTGTTTTATTTCTTTGCTTGGACAAATCTCACACACATCTAAAAGAGTTAGACATGTATTGAAACAATGTTATCAATAAAGAATTTCAGACATTAATTTTGATCAATATATGGATAAATGAAACTCAAATATTAGCTTATATATAGCTGTGTCGGTGTCCTATGTTTTCAACATTATCGGTGTCGGAGTGTCCGTGTCGTGTCGTGTCCCGGTGTCCGTGTCGGAGTCTGTGCTTCATAGCTTTAACTACTCTAATTAGCCATTATTCTATATCCTAGGTCAAGCCTTTAATATATTGTTATATCTCACATAAGGATCTTCTATATATACATATTGGATTTGCAAATGTTGACCAACCTGCTAATTCTGGATAACATGCTAGATGCTGAAAAAGTACTAAAGCTTCACTACTGCAAGTTCAGGCAAGATGCCAGCTTCCAGTAACTAAGTAGTAGCAACTGGGTTAAAAAGATATAGTGTCTGGGTTGTAACCATTCTCTTCCGCTGTTCAAGGGGTCACCTAGAGGGTAGAGGTGTAAGTTCCAGTTAACTGGAGTGAGGAAGGGGGTGTCAATTCTAATATTGACCTCATCTTTATCTAAACACTAAATTACAAAATAAATTATACCCTTCATCCTAATCAGGCCTCGTTTGTTTTGACTTTTTTTAAAAATGATTTTTATAGTGTTACATAATTTTGTGTAAAAAAAATTTACAAAGAAACTTTTAAAAAGCTTTTAATATTTTAAAAAACGGTGTTATGAAGTCTATTTAAAAAAATACAAAGAAAAAATCTATTTTTTTAAAGCTGAAACAAACTGGGCTTCAATGTGATATCATGTCAAGGAAAGTTGTATGAAATTGGGTAATTGATGTGTCACATACAGTGGTTATTTATAATTTTTATTCTAGGAAAAATTATATTTTGAGAGTGGCTGTTCGCATCTTTTGTGATATCCTTCAACTCCATTTCTCAATATTTACCTCAAAAGATGGTGTCACGAGACTGTTGCCTCAATGATAATACAACGATTTCCTGTATTTTCAGTTGTAGTGTTACTTATTGAAAGTTTTGGTAACAAAGCTTTGTTTTCTTAAGAAAAATGTAAATCAGCTGTAGGCTAAACTTGTACAGTCCATTGCAAAAACTAATTTCTTTTTTTCCTCATCTTTTCTTACGTGGAACTGCATATTCAGATACCATCCTTCTTCATCCGCAAGCTAGTTACACAGGTCTTTTCCTTCATCAATATGACATTGTTCAACAGGTAAAAGTAAAAGCCCAAAATTATCAGACAAGGTTTTTGTGGCCTCAAGTCTTTAACATCCCCTGTTGGTTTATTCAGTTGATTCTATGTAGTAAAATTCTCTATATAATTTTAATCTTCCAATTATCTCTTTCAGTCTTCTTTTGCGGCGTGAATGTTGTACTTTCTCAAATGGTGAATATGTAAAGTCTGGTCTTGCAGAACTGGAGAAATGGATAGTTAATGCAAATGAAGAGGTAAGCTAAGCTTGCTAATGCTACTATTCATGATTTTATTTAAGCTTTAATTGTGCTTCTAGCAATATAAAGTTATGTGCCGTGATCCATGTAATTGACCTCACCATGTGAGAATAGACTTTAGTTGTTTAACCACGTAATTCTGAAATGTAGTATGCAGGAACATCCTGGCATGAGCTGAATTATATAAGACAAGCTGTTGGGTTTCTGGTATAAACAATACTTTAGCTGTACTTTTGATTATCTCAATTAACACCTCTATCTTATATTTATGCTTTTGCTTATTTGAATAATTCAGGTAATACATCAGAAGAGGAAGAAATCATTGGAAGAAATTAGGCAGGATCTTTGTCCGGTATGTTATCATCGTTTCATATAATCTGTTGCAGTATCATTTGTATCACACATCTATACAGAATAACTTTCCCATGTCAAATAATTTTAATGTCCACCGTATCATGAAGATGCTTGAGAAATTGAACTATTTTTTTGGCTTTTTAACATGGTCACAGTGAAAATTCTTTGCAAGTTGTGTGGGGAAAGTTTGTGGTATAAAACCTGTATGTTAATGTCAGTATTTAGATAGACATATATTTCCTCTATTTGTTAAATTACGGGAGTTTCGTTTATCGTTCCTCTTGTGCCTAACTTAAAATAATGGAGGAACTGTTGTACTGAGATTTGGGGAGAGGGGGTGGCATCGTGGCATCTTTGGTCCTTAGGCACAGTAGTGGTCTTTTCACTTATGTATTTTCTCTTATATTGTCTAAGAGACTGTATTTTTCCTCTACATGTTTCTACCTCAATTCTTTAACAGGCATTAACTGTGAGGCAAATCTATCGAATTAGTACTATGTATTGGGATGACAAGTATGGAACCCAGAGTGTATCCAACGAGGCAAGTGATGTAATAAATTTAATTAAAATACTATTGTGATGATGGTTTCCATCTAGTTTTTAACTGTATTTGACGGACAGGTAGTTGGTGAAATGAGGGAAATTGTGAGCAAAGACAATCAGAGTTTGGCCTCAAATTCGTTCTTGATGGATGACGACATGAGGTACTCTTCTTCCCCCATTTGATTCTTCAGTTTCTTTTAGTTTTAGCAAATTATTAGTATTTTGATTGCCATATTTTAAGGCTTTGTTTGGAAGTTAGGAGAGAAAGGAAGGGAGAGCTTTAGAGGGGAAGGGAGGAAGGGGAATCCTTCACTTTGTTTGGAAGAGTTAAATAGTTATTCCGGAGAGGATGACAGGAGAATGATTCACTAACGAATACTATTACGTTTTGGTTTGAGATTATTATAAACAGAAATTTTTTGAAATTTATTCTAAATCTTTCAAAGTCTTTCTTCTACGGATTTTTTGAGTTCTCCCATAAATAAGGTTTTGTTCATATTAAGAAAAATAGACCCTCATACAAGGTCGGAGGCTACTCTTTCTTTTCCTTCCCTTTATCCCTAAGTCCCTCCCTCCCTTTCGTTCCAAACTAAAAAAAAAAACCTAAATCAAGGTTGATTTCATTTTTTAAATATAAATTTCTACCGTTTTCTTTGTATGTGATTCTGAAAGAGAACTAAATCTAGTGGCTTGATTTGATTTTGCCACTGACATACATGTAGGATTTTTTAGGATTTTTTATGGATGTACCGTAAAGTTTTTCTTAGAACATAGTATATTGGGCTTACATTTGCTTTCATCTCTAAGACTTGGTCTTAAACATTAACGTTTGGTGCAGTATTCCTTTTTCTGCTGAAGACATAGATATGGCTATCCCTGCTGTGAATACTGATGATATTGAGCTTCCAGCATTCTTGTGTGAATATCCTTGTGCCCAGTTTCTAGTTTCGCATGAGTAATAATGGATTTATAATTACAAGATCTTTTCCCTCATTGATTTACAATGAGAAATATGGCAACTCAATCCAGCCAGAAATGTTTCCCTTCACGTCGACAGCTTGTCCTCATATTTTGCTGCTCTCGCCACTTCGTATGCTAATCGAGATATTAATTACCAAAGGAGATGGAAAAAATGGTTCTCGTGGGTTTATTCTATTTCCCCCCTATATATTTACATTGCTTAACCAGCAATTTGTAATTATCCAAAAATAGATTACTCAGTCTAGGAGATTCACTCGCTGCTTCTATTATTATGCAGCTAATCTTAGGTAAATGTATCTATCCTTGGCCATTTAGTTGTATGATTTGTAGGAATGCAACTGCAAAAACAGACAGCCTTTGGCTAAAGAAACTAAGTGTATTATTCATGGATGTATATAACGAATTTCTTTCATTTGAGTTACAAAATTTCTCAACTAAATATACTGTTGCAACTTTTCAAACCTTCAGCGGTGCCTTGCGGTGACTTTTTGTTTGATAACTTGGAAGTATGTAACTTTGATGACTTTGGACATGGTCTCTGTTTTTAATTGTGCATCACAATTTATTGTCCACAATTAGATGACAAACAGCCAGTCACACTTTTTTTGGTTGTGACATTGACTCTGGCATTATAACTATCCACACTGGTCGTCCAAAATTGAATTAGGACATCAGTGGTCGATAGACCATTACTAGTAATTTGCCAAGGACTGGTTAGGATAGAAATTCAACAAAAGCGTATAATTTCATTTCGAGTATGATGTGTATTAAAAAACTCAAACGCCAAGGTTGATACAGTGATTCACTAAATACAAATTTCCATATATTTTTTTTCTACGATATTATCCATATCAAATCTCCATGAACGTTTTACTAGATGTCTTAAAATTCTGAAGATGACCCAATACATCCAAGAAAAAACAATTACAAATGACATAAATAATCAGTGTTTATTGAGTCAGTGCTTGCATGGCCTGCCGTATTCTATGACAGACAGATACCCTAAAATTAAAGATTTAATGATCTATTATTAGTTTCATGTGCAATCACCAGCTCACTCACTTAGAGATAAATGGTAAGCACACAGATATTCAACCAAAGAAGTCCAGTCATAGTTGAGTTATTTAGTTCATCGTGATAGATGCTCAGCTTCATTTCTCAGGGAGGAATTCATTTCAATTATATCACACTGTTGGAGATCAGCCAGTGAGAATGATTGCCAATCTGAAAAATTCTGTTGAATATAAGAGCTTGGTATTGAACTTGCACTAGACACTTGACTTCGTTGAAGAGGTGGAGGAGACCTAGGATTTGAGCTTGACGTTGATTCCTCGCTGGAACAACTACTGCTGCTATCACAGTTCATTGCAAATGCAAGAGCCACAGTGCTTCTATCCAAGCTTATTGTTCTCTTAGAAATTGCACCATTGTTACTTTTCAAAAGAAAATTTCTATTTTTCTCCCAAACAAGATTGAAGGCCATCAGATTTCTGCGCCGCCTTGTGTAGGCATTTTCTGGTTTTGCAATATCTTTAACGGATGATGAAGAAACAGCATTCGCTAAACTCATGAATGACTTAGACTTTCCATCATAGTACTTTGAGATTCCCTTCCTATCAATGGATTTCGCAAAATAAAGTTAGATTAGTTTCAGAGTAAAAACATACAAACATACTTAAATCCAAACTCATTCTAAAACTAAATAATATTACACTAATTTTTTTGAGGACTTATCCAAACACACAGAATACTAAGGATGTGTGATCTGCGAAAGCTAGTTAGAGAACCTGATCGGAAGAAGGTCTTGGAGTGATTCCATCATGTTGAATGGTTCATCATATTTATACGCAGCATTCTGAACCTCATTCTCATCGTCTATGTCACCGCATTTTGACTCATCGCTGTCCTTCCCAATGGACGATGTAGTTGAAGATGAGCACTGGTCATCCTCATCTTCACCCTCTACCAACAACCATGCCTTTTCTTCTTCTGTTCTCATTTTATCCAAAAGGCTGAATGGAACCACCATTCAGACCAACTCTCATAAAAATATCAAACCAAACACTAGCTTTATAGAGAAAGAGTAAGAAAGATATGGATAAGAGACAAAACAATATTGTGGACTTAACTAGGGGTGTTCATGGTACGGTTCATAAGAAAAACTGAACCGAACCGAACTAAACCATAATAAAAATTCACTCGAACTGAACCGAACCGTTTCAATTTACTAAGAACCGAACTGAACCAAAATTATTGGTTTGGTATACCATTTTGAAAATCCGAACCGTACAGAACCGTTAGAAGGCAATTTTTCCCAAACCGAACCGTTTATCAAAGAACCGAACCGTTAAGCTATTTTTTATTTTTTATTTTAAAAAAATTTAAAATTATTTTAAGCATTTTTCCTTTTTAATTTTGGTTCGGTTCGGGTTTAGTTTCAATTCGGTTCGGTTTCAGTTACAGTTCGGTTCTAGAACTGTTTATGCATAATGGTTTGGTTCACTAACCATACATAACGGTTCGGTTATTTTAACTTCAGTTCGGTTCAGTTCGGCGGTTCGGTTCAGTTCTTGGATTTTTTGAACAGCCCTAGACTTAACAATGCTTTATCCTTGAAAATTTGTATGTCACATTCTTAACAGAATTAGCATATAATTATTTATTTTGTATATTTTTTGACAGATTGTATTTGTTTTTTGTTGTTGTTGTTGTATATGAGTGTTGAGGGAATAGAAATAAAAAGGATTCGGATATACCAAATGTTGGTGAGGGACCATGCTATCAATCAATGTAATGAAATTGAATGATACCGGTGAGAGCCAAGCTCAACGTGTATCTCTTCACAACCTATATCTTTCTCAACCACATTTTTTAGATTAATTAAGGTATCATGTCATCATCAAAAGTGAAATTTGTTGTGCCAACCTGTTTTATATATCAACGGGTCTTGGATTTTATATCAAATATATGAAATATTGGATCAAATGGTAAAAAAATCGAAAAAAGAAAGACAAGTTCAAACGGAGATATTTTTTTAAATAATCATTTTTATTTAACAAAATTCTAAACAACTACCTTTTCAAATATATTATCAAACTAACCATTTTTTACATAAAAAAAATTGAACATGCAGAGGAGACGCCACTATGCATGGTGCATGCATTGTAATTGTAATTTTCACTGAAGCGCCACGGAAAATGGTGTATCCACCTATGTCATGCCAATGAGCATGGTGCATGCACTATAGCATTAGGAGCATGCGCCACACATGCTATCTCTTGTGTGATTTCATTTTAAAAAAAAAAATATTTTAACAAAAATTTTAAATATAAAACAAATAGTTTGATAATATTTTTGAAAAGATGGTAATTTAAAACAAATGGTTATTTTAAAAAAAATCTCAACCGGAAGTCCAAAATACACCAAAACATGAAAGAAACTCAAGAAGTTAAACAGAGACATAAAAGTTACCAAATAATCTAAAAAGGAAGAACAAGACAAAAAGAACTAACAACCAACACCATCAGCAGAGGGCACCAAGCTAGAACTCATGTAATGAGAACAACCATCAACATAATAATATCCTCTAAAAACAGGAAAAACAAGTAAGGTAACTTCAAAGATCTTGGTCAAAAATTCTCAGACTATTATTGACTCAGACGAAAAGGACGACTCGCAAGTCAGAAAGAAAAAATACATGAGTAAACTGACGACCTACCGAAATATCATTTATAGGCAAGAGAAATACTCTTAGGATGCGTTTGTTTGACGGATTTAAATTACAATCTCAGGAATGTTAATGCCAGAAGTTTTATTCCTATTTGTTTGGTAAATAATGAAGGTTTCAAGAAATATTTTTGAAATTTATTTTATTTATAATTTTAAATTTTTAAAAATATAAAATAATGAGTTGAAATAATATGAAAGTTGATAGTTTGAGTTGGTTATTTTTTATTTCTATGAGAATATATGATTTCCGCTATTTGACATGAGAATAAATAGTTGAAATTTCATGAATAACTTATATTCGTGTCGTGGGTATTATTTATTCCAAGGCATTCTTTTTCTTTCCTATTTATCAAACAAAGGAATAATTATTTCCAACCTCAAATTTTCATGAATCTTTTTTCTAGCACCGAAACAAACACATCCTTATCTTTAACTTCCTCGTCATTTAAAGGTATTTTTGAAAAAAATGTCATTATGAAATTTCTAAATAGTGTTTCTGATTGAAAATCAATTTTTATAGAGATTTGTTGCACATTTGATTTTCTAATCGATTATATTTGGTCTTAATCAATTAGACGGCGTCAGATTTGAAAAATAATTAGTTTCAATCAATTAAGTGTTAGGTTTAATCGATTAAGAGGTGAAGAAAATCAACTTCTTGATTCCTTTTGGGTTTTAAATGACTTTGGATCCCATATTTACTTTTGGCACCTTCCCTTTAAAGTTTCTTATGCTCTTTTGCTAGGAAACTCATTTTTTTCAACAAATGATTAACAGAAAATAAATAAATTGACTAGGCATTAGTTTAGCATCTTATAGAAACAACTAAAGGTTATGAGTTTATTATCTACCGAGTGATTCACCTTAAACAACAACTAGCTTTGAGAAGAGTTCAAAACTGAAATTAAATTTCTTTCTTTTGCATTTTTTTGAATCGTTTGATACGAAAGGAAATTTTCAAATTCATTTCTTCCTTTCCTTCCAAATGATTCTTTAACCTTGAAACAACTTTCATCGAAATCTTTGACATCATATCATTTTTGTTTGAGTAATCTTTAGACTTATGCTTTGCACACCTTTTTTTGATTTGACATTTGGCCTTTGAAACGACCTATTTGAAACGACCTATTATCACCCCAAAAGAAGATTAGTTTTTACTTTTGATATCTAAATATTTTTTGATCCTTTAGCATTAATAGATTTAATATGTCTTATATCATCGGAGATTTATCCTTTAGGCCATCTAAAATTCCGCATCTTGATAAAATAATAAGGTTCAAGATGATCAGGTTTACAACGGTAATTTCATTTACAAAATTATTTCAGTTTCATTCATTCTATTAATCTTTGTCCGACTTGTGTAGTTGTGTTTTTTAAAACTTCATTCATTCTATTAATCTTTATAAAAAATTTGTTATATATATATATATATATATATATATATATATATATATATATATATATATATATATATATATATATATATATATATATATATATATATATATATATATATATTTATGAATATTTGAAAAGGTGTTAACAAAAGCGTTTTATATTTGTTATTAGAAATAAGTCTATGTAATTAGCGATAACTCACGCATGTTGTTTTTTCTTAAAATTTTAATTGATTAATAATGTTGATAGTGTCAAATTTAAGATATTTATTAGGACAAAGTTTAGGTACAATTCTTTAAGCCTAGTTCTTACTATTTTTCAATAAAAATATGACAAGTGTATAATTTCCTCTTACACCTATACAAATTTCTCATATTTACACTCACTAAATGATATTTAAATATATTAGTCATATTTGTTAATTTGTAATTCCTTGTGTCGAGGCAGGTTGTTACTCGAACACAAGGTGTGTCGAAGTGTGTAACAGTTTGTTACACATAAGTTTGTTTTTAAATCTAGATAGATTTGATTTAGATTTAAAATAGATTAGATTTGATTCAGTTCCAAAATAGGTATTTTGGGCTTTTATAGTTTTGGGCTTTGGCTTAGGGAGAAGGCTAACCTAAATCTATAAATAAGGAGTAATCCTCAATATTTGTAATCAAGTCATTATCTTGTATTCACAGAAGTTGCAGTTGCAAGTGAATAACAAAATTTTCACAGTTTGTGGGCAGAGAGAAACTCTGCAGAAAATACTTTCTTCTTCTCTTTTAATTTCCGCAAACCCTAATCCTACTTTTGTTCTTATTTTCTTCATTGTCATCTTTAACGATAAGGAATTACTCAAAGGTTTGAGAGTCTAATTCCAACATCTGGTATCTAGAGTTCCGGTTAATCGATTCAAGGCAAGAAGAATGGCGATGGCAATGAACCATCCGAATGGGCATTTTCCAGCAACACTACCAATTCTGAAAGGAGATAACTATGAGAATTGGTGCAAGTAGATGAAGGTTGTATTCTATCGTCAAGATCTTTGGGATCTTGTAAAAGAAGGGATAGAACCGCTTGCAGAAGGTGCGAAGGAGGAAGAAAAGGCTGCACATAAAGAATTGAAGAAGAAAGATTATAAAGCTCTCTTCATAATCCATCAATGTCTGAGTCCAGATAATTTTGAAAAGGTTAGTGATATAGAATCTTCAAAAGAAGCTTGGGAGATTCTTGAAAAATCTTTTGGAGGTGCAGAAAAGGTGAAAGAGGTGAGGCTACAAACTCACAAGAGAACGTATGAATTGCTTCAGATGGAAGATAGCGAAAGCGTAACTGATTTCTTCACTAGGGTTACGAAACTAGTTAATCAAATCAAGACATGTGGAGAAGTATTAACAACAAGAGCTGTTGTTTAAAAGATCTTGAGGTCGTTATCCCCTAAGTTCGACCATGTCGTGGTAGCCATAGAGGAATCGAAAGATTTGTCGAAATTAACAAAAGAAGAGCTTCAAGGGACGCTTGAATCTCATGAACAAAGAATGGCTGAAAGAGCTGCAGGCAAGTCGAAGAGCGATGTGGCTCTGCAGGCTCAGTCAGCAAACGAAAAGAAAGACAAAGGAAGCTGGACTGGAAATAAAGGTAGAGGTGGCTACAACAATTCGACTGGTAGAAATCAGCAAGAAGGAAATTGGTCGAATCAGAGAAAGCCCTCTTACCAAGGCAACCAAAGAGGTGGTGCTGCAGGTAGAGGAAGAGGTGGTGGTCGAAAGCCTGATAAGAGTCACATTCAATGTTTCAACTGTCAGAAGTATGGTCACTATTCGACAACTTGTCCAGAAAAGAATAAAAATCAAGAAAGTGATGCAAAGCTTGCAAAACAAGAAGAAGAAGAGATGTTGTTGATGGTCACAACAAAGGATGAAGATAAATTCAAGGACCAATGGTACTTGGATTCAGAATGCTCATCGCATATGTCTGGAAGAAAAGATTGGTTTGTCAACATAAAACCCTCAATAAAGAACATGGTGAAATTTGCAAATGACAATACTCTAGCAGCTGAAGGTATTGGTGATGTAATGATTATGAGGAAAGATGGAAAGAGGTCAGTAATTTCCAATGTGTTGTACATACCAGGCATGAAGAGCAACTTACTCAGCATTGGGCAGTTGGTCGAAAAGAATTACAAAGTTTCGATCGAAGACAAGATGATGAGAGTTGTCGATGCAAGTGGGAGGTTAATCTTGAAGGCTCCTATGTCACAGAATAGAACCTTCAAGATCGAACTCAATGTGATGGAGCACGAGTGTCTTGCAACTGCAGCTAGCAGAGATGAATGGATATGGCACTATCGACTAGGCCATCTCAACTTCAATGACATCAGAGAGTTGAAAAGAAGAAGTATGGTTTTAGGGTTACCAGAAATCGACATTCCAAGAGAAGTGTGTGAAGAATGTGTGCAGGCAAAGCAACACAAGAATAGCTTCAGCGAGGATGCAGGAAGCAAGTCGAAGGAAATCCTTGATGTCATATACTCTGATGTATGTGGACCAATCCAGGTGGATTCGAATGGAGGTAACAAATACTTTGTTACATTCATAGATGATTTTAGTCGAAAACTATGGACTTACCTGATCAAGAAGAAAAGTGAAGTGATCGAGGTATTTGTCAAGTTCAAATCTATGGTCGAAAGACAAAGTGGTCGAAAGCTCAAGGTTTTGAGAACTGATGGTGGTGGAGAATATGTGTCGAAAGACTTCAACATGTTATGTGACAAAGAAGGGATTGTGCATGAGGTGGTGCCACCCTACACTCCACAACAGAATGGAACTGCAGAAAGAAAGAATAGAACCATCATGAATATGGTGAGAAGTATGTTGAAAGGCAAACATTTACCTAAAGAATTTTGGGGAGAAGCAGTGTTGACTGCAACATACATTCTAAACAAATGTCCGACAAAGAAGCTAGAAGGAATTACTCCAGAAGAATGTTGGTCTGGTGTGAAACCTAGCTTGAGTCATTTGAAGGTATTTGGATCTATAGCACATGGACATGTGCCAGATCAGTTAAGAAGAAAACTTGATGACAAGTCGAGTCAAATGATTCTTATAGGATATCATTCAACTGAAGGATACAAGTTGTTCGACCCAGTGAACAAGCAAGTAGTGATCAGTAGGGACGTGATCATAGATGAGCTTAAAGAATGGGATTGGACTGAAAATGTCAAGAAGGATTCAGTGATAATTTTTTATGACGAACCAGCTACTGAAGTCGAAAGAGAAGAAGTTCTACAAGAAGAAGTTAGAGGTGATGCAGGCACAGGCAGACCTCAGAGAACAAGACACATGCCTGCAAGGTTGCAAGAATGTGTGATTACATCAGATGATGTAGTCAATGATGAAGGTGAGCTGGTACATTACGCTTTCTACGCAGATGTCGAACCTGTCAATGCAACTGAGGCATTGAAGGATTCAAAGTGGGTGAAAGCTATGAATGAAGAATTGAAGTCCATCGAAGACAACAATACTTGGTCACTTGTCGAATTGCCTCAAGGCAAGAAGGAAATTGATGTGAAGTGGGTATACAAGGTGAAGTGTAATCCCAAAGGTGAATTGACTCAACACAAGGCAAGGCTTGTGGCGAAAGGATTTCTTTAGAAGGAAAGAATTGACTTCGATGAGGTTTTTGCACCTGTTGCCAGGATCGAAACGATCAGGTTGGTTGTTGGTCTGGCGAACATGAACAATTGGCACATGTGTCAGATGGACGTTAAATGTGAATTCTTGAATGGACCCTTGGAAGAATAAGTCTATGTTGCACAACCAGTTGGGTTTGTGAAACACGGCGAAGAGAGAAAAGTGTACAGGCTGCATAAAGCTCTGTATGGACTGAAGCAAGCTCCAAGAGCTTGGAATAAGAAGATCGACAGGTTCCTAAGGGAGAAAGAATTTGTGAAGTGCACAACTGAACATGGGATATATGTAAGAAGAAGCAAGAGTGAATTGCTTATACTATGTCTCTATGTCGATGACTTGTTGATAACAGGTAGCTGCAAGAAAGAGATCGAAGACTTCAAAGGTGATCTCAGCAAGGAATTTGAAATGTCAGATTTGGGCGAAATTTCATACTTCCTTGGCATCGAATTCTACAAGAGTAGTAGAGGTTTGATGATACACCAAAGAAGATATGCAAGTGAAATTCTCAAGAGATTTGAGATGGAAGAATGCAATTCGACTTCGACACCTGCTGAAACAAGATTGCAACTGTCGAAGAACCCAGATGAAGAGGATGTCGACCTAACCCAATACAGAAGACTTATTGGGTCATTGAGATACCTTTGTCACTCAAGGCCTGACTTAGCATACAGTGTAGGTATGATAAGTAGATTCATGCAGAAGCCAAAGGTATCGCACCTAGCAGCGGCGAAGAGGATACTGAGGTATCTGAAAGGAACTCTCGACTATGGCATTCTGTTTCCTGCAGCTGATAAGGGAAAAGAATGCAAATTAGTGGGGTACACCGACTCCAGTTGGTGTAGTGATGCTGAGGATCGAAAATCCACAGCAGGAAATGTGTTTATGCTAGGTGGTGCACCAGTTGCTTGGAGTTCGAGAAAGGAACCAGTAGTGGCATTATCATCATGCGAAGCAACGTGGATGGTGAACTTGGTCGAAGAGATAACAGGGAAAGATCATGGAGCAATTACCATGAAGATCGACAGCATGTCAGCTATTAATCTGGCGAAGAACCCGATAGCACATGGTCGAAGCAAGCACATCGAAATGAGATTCCATTATCTTCGAGAGCAGGTAGCTAAAGGGAAGATGAATTTGGAACACTGCATAACTGAGAATCAGATTGCAGATATCATGACGAAGGGAGTGCTGGTCGAAATATTCAGAAGACTAAGAGCTATGATGAATGTGGATAACTTAGACACAATGAATTAGGTGGTGTGTTAATTTGTAATTCCTTGTGTCGAGGCAGGTTGTTACTCGAACACAAGGTGTGTCGAAGTGTGTAAAAGTTTGTTACACAAATAGTGTGTAACAGTTTGTTACACATAAGTTTGTTTTTAAATCTAGATAGATTTGATTTAGATTTAAAATATATTAGATTTGATTCAGTTCCAAAATAGGTATTTTGGGCTTTTATAGTTTTGGGCTTTGGCTTAGGGAGAAGGCTAACCTAAATCTATAAATAGGGAGTAACCCTCATTATTTGTAATCAAGTCATTATCTTGTATTCACAGAAGTTGCAGTTGAAAGTGAATAACAGAATTTTCACAGTTTGTGGGCAGAGAGAAACTCTGCAGAAAATACTTTCTTCTTCTTTTTTAATTTCCGCAAACCCTAATCCTACTTTTGTTCTTATTTTCTTCATTGTCATCTTTAACGATAAGGAATTACTCAAAGGTTTGAGAGTCTAATTCCAACAATATTTTCATTGGAAAATAGTAAGAACCACACCTAAAGAAATGTACATAAGTTTTGTCCTATTTATTATTCAAATATTAACTTTTATATTTAAATTTATTTACAGAAGAATTCAAAATGTTTTTAAATCTTTTAATTAATTTTATATCGGGCTAAAATGAATTAATTGTCTGGGTAATGTGTTTTTTTAGTCTAAGTACATTTATTATTGATAAAAATTAGGAATAATGCATATAATTGAGGAGGTCTAAATATACTCCCTCCGTTTTTTATTATAAGTCGTTTTAGACTTTTCACACAGATTAAGAAAAATAATAATTGTTGTATGAAAATGAGAAATTATGAAGGTTTTTACAAAATTATCCTTCATTAATGACATGTGGAAGATAAATTTATATAATTAAAAGGAGAGAGAATAATAAATATTTAAGGATATAATAGGAAAAATAACATTAATTATTTATTGGAATTGTAAAGCGACTTATATTAAAATACAATTTTTTTTCCAAAACGACTTATAATAAAAAACGGAGGGAGTAATATTTTATTTTTGTCATTAGACATAAATCCTTATAATTAAAAAAATCTATGCTTTTTTTCTTTAAAATTTCGATTAATTAGTAATGTATATTTTGCATAATTTAAAATATTTATTATTGTCATATTAAACTCCGTAAGAATTTTAAATATTCTTTTATTTTGATTTTTTTTAGATATCAAATACTTTATTTTATTTTTGAATGGTGTCATTCATTTATTTTTATGCTATTTTTTTTATTTTATAAAATAGTATTGTTTTTAGATATTAGATTAAATAAAAGAAAAAAATAGAAAAGGACATGTAACACAACATAGATAAAAGTTAGAAGCTTAAATGATATAATTAAAAGAGAGTAAGAAATGATTAATATTAAATTCAGAAATTAAGGGTGAGATTTGTGTTTAATTATGAGTAATTCTTGGCTGAAAAGGTAATAATAAAGTTTTTGTAATATATGACTTTTAGAATAGAAGCTGAAGTGAAAAGGTGCAATTTTGTAAATTTATTGTTAGATAAAATCTTGAAATTGACACATAAGATTTTAATTAATGTGACAGATATAGGGAGTGTGATACATGGTTAAGTGTGAGTGATTAAAGTCATATATTGTTTATGAATGAGTTTAATGTTTGATTTATAAGAGAGATGATCTATTTAAAGGTTTTGGGTTGAGATTTTGAGTTGAGACGTGGTGTCTCTCTTGTGGTCCTAAAATATTGATCCAATTGGTGCACCTGATTCTCTCGGATTCCTCACCAATGATAAAGAGTCGTGGTTCGGCTTGATGGAGGAGCGGGAGTTGGATCCTACTAGGACCGTCTTTGAGGGAGTGCAAGACGGCCTATCGCACATGGCCTCAAAATTTTGAAGGTTAACTTATGGCTAAATGGGCCCTCATAAAATATTTGTTAGGTTAAATCGTGATTATATAGGATCTCTATTTATTTTTGTTCTTGCTAAATTGTGATTAACCTACACAGAACCTCCAAAAACTTGAGACAGTTCTGGATCCTATTATAGAATGCGAGGGACTCATACCTATGGGGGAGAATGCCGGGTGCAAGTGTGAGTGATTAAAGTCACGTTGCCTATGAATAAGTGAAATGTTGGATTTATAAGAGAGATGACTCATTTTCCTAACACCTTAAAGTTTTGGGTTGAGATGTGGTGTCTCCCTCTCTTGTGACCCAGAAGCATCGGATAAAATAAACAGATATTTAATCACTCATTTCCTTACGAACATAGACATAAATTTAATGGTATTTGTATCGGTTAATAATTAGCAAAATTACTTAAATATTAATTTGTTAATATAAAATTATTATTATTATTATTATTATTATTATTATTAAGATTATTTAGTTGAATATGTAATTATTATTATTATTATTTTATTATTTTATTGAATTTATTTATTTGATAAAAGAAAAAATAAAATGCATGTAATTTATTTTTATTATTATTATTGGTTAAATTTAAAAATATTTTTTGTCTTTAATAAGGATAAAAAATTAATTATTAATTATATTATTTTTAAAATAATTAAATAATGATATTTACGGATATCCATGGATATCCCAAAATTCTAAAATATCTATTTAGAGGATACTCGGACGGGTGTGATGAGATACAAATATCATATTTATTAAAAAAATTATTCCTACGCATATGTAATAAAAAAATTAAAGGTTAAATGAATAAAAAAGACCAAAAAAAAACTTCAGGTCTCTCTCCCTCTATCTCCCTAGTTTGTTTTCTAAAAACTAATATATTACTTTTCCCGCTATCAGAATCATACAATATAACCAAACACCTAAATTAATCAAACAGTATAACCGAACACCTAAATTAATTAGTTGTTACAACTCCTTGACTCATTGTAAAACAATATTGAAACAACTTTTCAACCATAAACATAACAATTTCCTTACATTTTTTCTTTATAAACAACCTTCAATCACAATGTGCATTTCACAAACACAATACCTCACCACCTTTCCACAACTTTTTTCAAAGAGTTTAATTTTGTTTAGCTAATTCATGGATACTAAAAGCCTATATTTAGCCATCATTGTATCATGGCTTACTTTATTCCAAGGAGACATGTTACTTGTTAAAGCTCAATTTAATTACAAGGAAGCTCTCACAAAATCTCTTATCTTCTTAGAGGCACAAAGATCAGGAAAACTCCCTCCAAATAATAGAGTCCCTTGGAGAGGAGACTCTGCGGTCAACGACGGCAAACTCGCAAATGTATCTTTCTTCGTCTCTAATTTTTTCCGATTTATTTATAATCAAAGTTACAGAAAATGAATAATTTGGACTAATGTTTAAAACTTTTTGAATTGAATAGGTGGATTTATCTGGAGGATATTATGATGCAGGGGACAATGTGAAATATGGGCTACCAATGGCATTCACAGTTACTTCATTATCATGGGCTGCAATATTTTACAAAACCGAACTTGAATCGACAAACGAAATGAGAAATATTCATGATGCAATTAAATGGGGCACAGATTATTTTCTAAAATGTAGTTCTAGAAGAAATAGGTTATATGTTGAGGTAGGAGACCCAGTTGATGATCACAACTGTTGGGCTCCACCTGAAAAAATGAAGACAAAAAGATCTGTTAAAGTTATTGATACTAATACACCTGGTTCTGAGATTGCTGCTGAAACTTCTGCTGCAATGGCTGCTTCTTCCATCGTTTTTAGACACATCGATCGTAGATATGCTCGCCGTCTCCTCAATAAAGCAAAATTGGTATGCAAGATTATGTATCTTTTTACATAATAGTATTTTGGTTACATATGATATATATGAGAATATGGAAACCTTAATTTTTCTCCCACTTTCTTGTCAGCTTTTCGAGTTTGCAAAATCACATAGAGCAACCTATGATGGAGAATGTCCCTTCTACTGCTCCTATTCAGGCTATAATGTATGTAATTAACATTTTCTAATTCATTAAGCTTTAATATTTATTCAATTATATATATTTTTTTGGATGTATGTAGGATGAACTAATGTGGGCAGCAACATGGCTATACATGGCAACAAAGAAACCAATATACATGAAATATATACAAGAAGAAGCAATTAGTGCTAGTGTTTCTGAATTCAGCTGGGACCTTAAATACGCTGGAGTTCAAGTTCTTTTAACTCAGTTACATTTTGAGGGTCAGAAAGGTCTTGAAACATTCAAATTACACGGCGAAAATTACATATGTTCGGTTCTTCCTGAAAGTCCTTACCATCAAATAACTTTGTCTCCAGGTGAATACATATCATTTTTTTGTTTATATTTAATTATTGTCTTTTAACAAGTATAGTTTATATATATATGGTTCATGCAGGTGGATTTATTCATATGAGAGATGGAGCCAACACACAATATGCCACTAGTACATCTTACTTGTTCACTGTTTATAGTGATTTGCTTGCCAAATATAGACAAAAAATCAAATGTGGAGGCAAAGAATTTGACTCATCTCATCTCCTTGCTTTTGCTAAGAAACAAGTTAGTATTATTTTATTTCATATTATCACATAAAACTTGAGAGATAAAAATGAATGACTAAAATTGGCACAAATTGACAGATTGATTACATATTGGGGAATAATCCAGAAGGAAGATCATACATGGTAGGATTTGGAAAAAACCCGCCGACACAAGCTCACCATAGAGGTGCTTCAGTGCCAACGTTGACACTGAATGAAGTGATAAATTGTCCAATGAGCTTTGGAAAATGGCTACAAAGAGATGCACCAAATCCACATGAGTTAACTGGAGCCATTGTTGGTGGACCTGACATCAACGACAAGTTCGATGATAAGCGAACCGATTCACCTAAGACTGAACCTTGCACATATGTTAATTCTCTTGCTGTTGGAACTCTTGCTAAACTTGCTTCTTTGGGTTAACTTAACTTAACTTTACTTCACTTCATGTTAGTGTTAAAGCCAACATAGTTAATAATGTGGTTGGGAGGAAATATCATACTAAATGTGGTCCATGAGATTAGATTAGTCAATGTAAAAAAAAATTCTTTAAGTAAAAGCTCTCTTTTTATTGAAGAAATATAGATTGATGTTCAATGTGTTTTATCTTAGAATACATAACTACATTATTTGATAAATGAATTGTTCAACTATTATCGCAAAAAAATAGTGCACTTACTCTACTCATCACCAAGTTTTTCAAGAATCATACGCATTCACACATCATGGCATGCACAAGAAGCTGCAAACTTGCTATAATAAGTACATGGAACTTGCTTAATTGAGTCCATGATGAGTTTCTCAATAAATACAACTTCATTTAATCCTCCATGCAAAATGAGTTTTTCTAATCAAGTTGATACTCAATCCAGCCTTTGCAAGTATCTTTCTAATGGTGTCCCATCAAGCCATTGGAGAAAATTCCTCATCGTAATATGTCTCAAATCATAGGGCCAATACTTAAAAAAAAAAACTCATTATAAATAGAACTTAAATTACAAATTATGACCTTAATGGCATTTGATTTCATCCCATGGCCATGTTAGAATATCAATCACGCAATTGTTCAACAATAGAGTTTAAGGTATGTGGAGAAGAAGTTAGCGATGGAGAAAAGAAATAGAGAGAGATGATTGAGGGTGAGAATAAACAATGCATTCATTTGAGATGAGAATGCCTCCAACACATTTATACAAGTGTTACACAACAATTGGAACCTAAAACACATACGTAAATACAAGAAAAATCTAAAAATCAGGCTCGTAACCGGTTAACACAAATGGTTAACCGATTACACAGACACAAAATAGAAAATACAATGTCATGTGTAACCGATTAACGCATTTGGTTAACTAGTTAACACAATTCAAAACCAGTTTTTTCAACCTGCTGAAGTGTTTTTCCATATACTGTAGCCGGTTATACACCCGTATTAACTGATTACAGTACTTGAATGATTGAATTTTCACTCAACACACCACCTTAATTCAAGTGATCCAAGTCTTTCATGTCCATGCTCATCTTGAACCTCTTGAACACATCATTTGTGACTCTCTTAGTCAATAAATCATCAACTTGGTCCTCACTTCTATAAAATCTCAATCTTAATTTGTCTTCACTAACAAGCTCCCTCAAGTAGTGGAACTTCATCTCAATGTAATTGCTCCTCCCGTGTGAAATTAGATTTTTAGCAAGATTAATGGTTGAAAAATTCTTAACCAAGAGTGTAACAGCCTCACCCTCATTGCTGCTCAACTCTTCCAATAGATAAATTAGTCATACGGCTTGACAATCACATAACTAAGCGACAATATACTCAACTTCACAAGACGAGAGTGCAACTATTGGTTCCTTCTTCGAACACCATGAGATTGGTGTTCCACCAAACATAAAGATGTATCCAACTGTAGACTTACAATCATCTTTATCTCCACACCAATTGGAATTGGTAAAACCGAGCAAATTGCATTTTTTGCTCATATCCACTGCGAGAAAGAGAATTCCGCTGCCAATAGACCCTTTGACGTATCTTATGATTCTTTTGAATTCTGCCAAGTGAGACACATTCGATCTCTCCATGAATCTACTCGCAATATTGACACTAACGCCAAATCTAACTGCGTATTGCATAAGTAACTCAATGATCCAATCAATCTTTTATATTGAGTAAGATCTATGATCTACTCCTCTTCATTCTTAGACAGGTGCAACCTTGATTCAGGTTATGTAATGGCAACATTACAATGCTCCATATCACACTTCTTCAACATCTTAAGGGCATATCTCCTTTGATGCATAAAAAGTCCTCTTTAGGACTTGTGGAACTCTATGCCAAAAAAGTATGCCAGGATACCAAGGCCACTCATCTCAAATTATTTCATAAGCTCACTCTTGAACTTATAAATACTCATCTCGTTGTTATTTGAGATCAATAAGTCGTCTACATATAGACAAAGAATGATCACACCTTCACTTGCATCCGTCTTCACATAAACTTCTTGCTTAGACACACATTTTTTGAAGCATACCTCAACCAGGAAACCATTTATCCTTTTGTTCCAAGCTCTCAGAGCTTGCTTCAAACCATATAGTGTTTTTCTCAACTTGTGGAACCTTGTCTCTTGATTTCTCACAATAAAACCAAGGGATTATTCTACATACACTTCTTCTTCAAGAGGACAGTTCAAAAACACGGATTTCACATACGTTTGATAGATAGACTAATTGTTGCTATTTGCAATACCAACAACTATCCTTATGGTTTCGATCCTAGCAACCGAGGCAAATACCTCATCAAAGTCTATATCTTTTCTTGCAAGAATCCATTTGCAACTAATTGAGTCTTATGCTTGATTATTTCACCTTTGAGATTTGTCTTCACCTTATAGACTCATGTTACACCAATTGGTTTTTTTCCTTTCAGTAGATCAACCAACTCCCAAGTACTATTTTTCTCAATCGATTTCTGCTCCTCCTTCATAGCACAAATCCACTCTGGATCACTCTAGGCATCTTCCGTCTCAACGGATTCGGATTCGGCCATAAGTGAAAAATGGACGAAATCATCATTAATTTCGTTGTTGCGAAATATCTCACAATCTTGGAGTCTTTGAGGCAAACCTCTTTTCTTAGTTGGTCGCCTCATATTTTCATCAGTTTCGGCTTCGGCGCGCGGATGTTCTGCAATTTCAACTTCTTTAGAATCCAAAAAATCGTGTGTGTAACTAGTTAACATTTTCTTGTAACCAGTTAACGCCTGCATGTAACCGGTAAACAACTGAGTGTGACCGATTACAGGCTGCTCCACCTGCTTCAATTCATTGACCAACACATCCCGACTGATCATAATCCTCATGTTTTTAACATCAAACAACTTGTAACCTCCTGTAGGGTGATACCCCATAAGTATCATCATCTCCCCTTTGTCATCCAACTTCTTTCTAAGTTGACCCGGAACATGTCGATATGCCATGAAACCGAAGAATCTCAAATGGTTTAGATTCAATTTGAATCCAGAACATTCTTTTTTCGGTGTTATCTTCTCAAGCTTCTTTGTATGACACATATTCAACAAATATGCAACTTTGGAAACCACTTCTCCCAACAACTCTTTCAGCAAGTTCTTCTCTTTTAACATGTTTCTCACCATGTTCATAATCGATTGATTATTTATTTCGGCAACACCATTTTACAACATTGTATGGGGTGGTACTACCTCATGCACTATCCCCTCTTTATCACAAAACTTCCCAAAGTCATTTGAGACATATTTGCCTCCATCATGTGTTTTGAGAACTCTGAACTTATGATCACTTTGCTGCTCAACCATAGACTTTAATTTCTTAAATACTTCAAATACCTTATCTTTTCTCTTGATTAGGTATGTCCATAGCTTTCTACTATATTCGTCAATAAAAATGACAAAGTATCTATTGTCTCCACAAGAATCAACTTGCATCGACCCATATACATAGAATACACCACCTCAAAGTGATGTTTGGTTCTACAACATGCATCCTTGCTTAATTTACCATTGTGTTGTTTTGCTTGCACACACTCTTCATCAATCTCAGCTGGTATATTGGTGGATGAAAACTTGTTTACCACTTTCTTCCTTTGCATTGGATTACTATTGTTTGACAATGTTATGTTGTTGTAGCAACATTTTATAAGCCAATTACATTTGTCTATTAACCGAAGTTAATTAGAGGGACTAAAGTTATGGATGAAAAAAAATTTAGATAGACGATTATTTGAAGTAAATTTTTTGAAGAAACAAAGATAAATGTTGAAATATTTATGAGAGGTCTAATTTATTTAATTCTTTTTTTTTTATCGCAAAAATGTAAGATATACAGAGAGATGCATTTGGGTCTCTTAACAGTGAGTGTGAAATTTTGATGCTGCTTATTTTTGTACTTAATTTTGTATTTATAACTTTTCTAATCTTTTTCCCATCTTATATAAAATTATGAATGGGTTCAGTTAATTTTCATACTTATTCAAAATAACAATTTCAAAACAAAATACTCATTAAAAAACACAATAAAATTAAACGAAACATATGAAATCAAAAAAATGTTTGTATCATGATGGTTCATATATTTATTACCCATCTATTATACAAAGGGCATCAACAAATTACACACTAATTACATATACTATATACTGGTACTATAAATAATCTAATTTGATGGACCATATTTAGTAAGGTCTCTTCTACCAACTATGTTGGAGTAATTAAATTAACAATAATAACATGAAATTAATCAAGTTAAGTTAACCCAAAGAAGCAAGCTTAGCTAGAGTTCCAACAGCAAGAGAATTAACATATGTACAAGGTTCTGTCATAGGTGAATCTGTACGTTTGTCATTGAACTTGTCATTGATGTCAGGCCCACCAACAATGGCTCCAGTTAACTCATGTGGATTTGGTGCATCTCTTTGTAGCCATTTTCCAAAGCTCATTGGACAACTTACCTCTTCATTTGGTGCCAATGTTGGCACTGAAGCACCTCTATGGTGAGCTTGTGTTGGTGGGTTTTTCCCAAATCCTACCATGTATGATCTTCCTGCTGGATTTTTCCCCAATATGTAATCGATCTGTCGATTTGTTAGTGCCAATCCAAATGTTAGTCATTGATTTTTATGTCTATAGTTTTATTCGATGATATGAAATAAAATAGTACTAACTTGTTGCCTAGCAAAAGCAAGGAGATGCGACGAGTCGAATTCTTTGCCTCCACATTTGATTTTTTGTTTATATTTGGCAAGCAAATCACTATAAACAGTGAACAAGTATGATGTGCTTGTGGCATATTGTGAGTTGGCTCCATCTCTCAAATGAATATATCCACCTGCATAATAAACCATATATATAAACTATTATACACGTAAAAAGACGAGAATTAAATATAAACAAAAAAATTTATGTATTTACCTGGAGACAAATTAATCTGATGGTAAGGACTTTCAGGAAGGACCGAACATATATAACTTTCGCCGTGTAATTTGAATGTTTCAAGACCTTTATGACCCTCAAAATGTAACTGAGTTAACAGAACTTGAACTCCAGCGTATTTAAGATCCCAGCTGAATTCAGCAACACTGGCACTAATTGCTTCTTCTTGTATATATTTCATGTATACTGGTTTCTTTGTTGCCATGTATAGCCATGCTGCTGCCCACATTAGTTCATCCTATATACATCCAAAAATATATATATGATTAAATAAATAGTAAAGTTTAATGAATGAGAAAATGTTAATTACAAATTTACATACATTATAGCCTGAATAGGAGCAGTAGAAGGGGCATGTTCCATCATAGGTTCCTCTATGTGATTTCGCAAAATCGAAAAGCTGAAATGAAAGTTGAAGAAAAGTAATTAGTTTTCATATTTATATTTCCTCATGTAACCAAAATGCTATTTATGTAAGAAGATACATAATGTTTCATACCAATTTTGCTTTGTTGAGGAGACTGCGAGCATATTTACGATCGATGGATCGAAAAACGATGGAAGAAGAAGCCATTGCAGCAGCAGTTTCAGCAGCAATCTCAGAACCAGGTTGATTAGGATCAATAACTTTAATAGATCTTTTTGTCTTCATTTTTTCAGGTGGAGCCCAACAATTGTGATCCTCATGAGGGTCTCCTACCTCAACATATAACCTGTTTCTTCTAGAGCTACATTTTAGAAAATAATCTGTGCCCCATTTAATTGCATCTTGAATATTTCCCATTTCCTTTGTTGCTTGAAGTTCTGCTTTGTAAAATATTGCAGCCCATGATAATGAAGTTACAGTAAAAGCCATAGGTAACCCATATTTCACATTATCTCCTGCATCATAATATCCTCCAGCTAAATCCACCTATTCAATTCAAGAAAAATCAAAATCATTAGCCAAAATTATTCATTTTGTGTAACTTTGATTATAAATATATTGAAAAAAATTAGAGACGAAAAAATATACATTTGCGAGTTTGCCATCGTCGAGCGCTGAGTCTCCTCTCCAAGGGACTCTATTATTGGGAGGGAGTTTCCCTGATCTTTGTGCCTCTAAGAAGATAAGAGATTTTGTGAGAGCTTCTTTATAATTAAGTCCACCATTGACATGTAACATGTTTTCTTGGAACAAAGTAAGCCATGATACAAAGATGGCTAAATATAGTCTTTTAGTATCCATGAATTAGCCAAACAATATTAAACCCTTTGTGTTTGTGAAAAGCACCTTGTGATTGGAGTTTATAAGGAAAAAACGGTTATGTTTATGGTTGAAAAGTAGTTTTTTTTGTTTTGTTTTGTTTTGCAATGAAACAGGAAGTTGTAAACAACTTCTTTTATTAATGTTTTTGGTTTTTATTTTGTGTTTGTGATGAAAAAGTAAGAGCAGGTTTAAGGATGGAATGAAATGAAACAACAATTTAAAGGATGGGTTGTGAGGGAAAGAGAGGCCTTAAAACCTTTATTTATTTTTGTGTATAGATTTTCCAACCACCATTTGAAACCCAATTTACACATTACTATTCTCAACATGTGGTGGTAAGAACTAATACAATTTTATTATTAACCATTGTTGAAATTGGTGAATGAGGATGCACAACATAAACCCTAAATACCTAAAATCAACAAATAGAATCTATATTTTGGTTCATATTTAATTTGTTTACTAAAATTAGACCCGTAGTCTATCTTTACCAAGGTCTATACTTATAACTTAAATATATAAAAAAATATCAAATATTTTTATATAACCGAACAAATCTACTTCTAAAACAAAAATATTGAAGTTTTATAATATATATATATATAGAGAAGTAAAAAAAAGTATATAATAAATGTATTAATGTACCCAAAAAGAAAGTAAATAATAGTTCAATTTTGGAATTTCAGCAAGTGTTCAAAAGATGCTATGAACTAAGATAAGGCAAGTAACTAGGTACAAAGCTAACATAAGAATCTTCAAATTAACTACAAGGAAAAAAAAAAACACACACACACACACACACAATTACATCTGTGAAACCTCATTTCTTGGCTCTCATTGACTATGCATTCTTTCCATTCATAAGATTCAAGCCTGAAAACCTTACTTAAAGACCAGCATTGGATACAAAATATGCGATATAATTAGTGAGTTTCAATCTATAAATGTGCATCATAGATTATATCATCTCTGAAAATTTCATCGCAACTAATTTGCGGTGATCAAGAATTCCACTCATTCAACATCATTTACTTGACATAAATCAATAAATTGATTATATACTCTTGTATACCTGACCTCTAGTATACCCAAAATCTGAATACCTCCGCAATGTAAAAATAATTTATCCCTTTTATCTTATGCACACTGTTGCATGGTCATAATAATCCAGCTTCAAAAAGATTCCTCCGCCTCAACGTCTCATCAACAAGCTTGAAAGTCTTCTTCACAACCTTCTGATCAAGGGCAGTGGTCCGATAGATCTTGAAGACACGGTCTACACGGTCAGGAGCAGAGCTCTGGAAGTACAATTCCTCAAACTTTTTCTTCACAAACCTGTAGAAACATAGTTTACCAAAGTGGAAAATTTTTTTAGATAAATGAAAACAAATCACAGCACTTTATTAGGAAAAAATCAAGCATGTAATGCTTTTATAAATGAATGCTTACTCATATGCGTGCTCGATCTCTTGTTTCCCTGTTGAAACTGGCTGATAATCTTTGAACCATTCACATACGTTGAGCGGAACCTGCACAAAGACGATAGAATGAAATGAAATGAATGATAATTGATTCTCCCATCGAAGTCGAAGTGTACATGTATAGATGGCTCTTACATTCAGGATCTTCTTCTCAAATATGTCAAACTTGTTCAAAAATAACATGAAGGATGTTTTCTGTCAAGAAAATAAAGGAACAAATGTTAAATGCCAAAATAGTATAAAGCTTCCTATATAAGTGTGATATATTTGTGCGAGGGAAACTTTAAAAAAAATTAGGCCCTTTTTGAATAAACAACTTAACTAAACGCTTATAGCTTAAAAAATCAAACTGTTTTCATATAAACTGTAAGTTGTTTTCATAAGCTACTCTCGGGACGTTATAAAAATAAGTTGAAAACAGTTCATGGATATGACATAAGTTGTTTCCGTAACCTCTCCCAAACAATCTCAGTAGTGTTTATATTAATCGATAACCTCAAATTAGTCAATCTAAACAAACCCTTAGTTGACAATAGAATTTACCAGGTAAATGTAGATGCTAGAATTTAAGAAAAGGCGTAAAAGGTCACCTCAAAACATGGTTGCTTCAGGATCCATTCAAAAAGTTCCTTAGTTTCCATCATTCTGTTCTTGCTTTCATCCTCAAAAAGTGTTTGATCATACCTGGAAGGAAAATCAAAGTCAACACTTAAGCTTTTCAAATCTCATAAGTACAATGCTTTTGGCAACAAAACTTGATAGGTGAATTGTTTAGTCTACACAAAATCTTGCATGATACCAAATACCTATTGCCAATACTATGCATACTAACATGCTTTAAAAAGCACAACTAACATCAAACATGGTTTTAGTCATTGGCAAGCATTTTAAAAATGGCAAAGTAAAATCAAACAGAAAGTATTTAAAATATGACTCGAATGTTTTTGAAGTACACACTATTTGAAAATAAAATTTCCCAAACAAACTTTATCACTGTCATTAATATTATTAACCACATTATGATGTAAGATCAAATGGCAGGCCATACTCGCTAATTGCAGCACAAAATATAACAGCTGTAACTCCTTCAAAAAGATGGATCCACTTTCTCCTCTCATTTTTCTGGCCACCAACATCAAAGAGTCTATAGACTTCACCACTTCTCTTATTTTCTCCAACAGGGCTGCCAAGTAATAAAAATATTGTAATCAGTTTAACCATTATGTATACCATATTATTATTAAGAAAATGCAATGAGTAGCACCGAGTGCTACGATAGAATCTGTTCATACAGCATCAGGAACTGAAGGACATAACATAATGGTAACAGTAATAAGCATATTTTTTTATCATTTGAGTAGGAAAAGTCATGCCATCTCTGCATGTTCACCTGAACTGGATCTCCACAACACCAGTTGTACGAACTCTTGCATACAAAACATCCTCCTGTATTTGTAAAATAAAGTGAGAATATTGAGAGATTCGTAACTTTATATCACCTTCAAATTTGCAGGTCCATAAATGTAAAAGGCATCAATTTCTATTTTTGCAAACGACAAAAGAGTGATAGATTTTCAATACCTTTGTAGGAACGTAATTTGCATCAGACAGCCTCTGCAGATTTTCCATGAAATATTTGGTACAATCAGGAACTTGGAGTTCATTACCACGGGCATATGTTTCCTACAGCAATATATTTGCAAAAGACATGCGTACTAAGTAATTGATCACAAAAAATAACTATATACATGGATCAAGGTAAAGAAATCGACGTGCAATGGCCACCTGAATGGCAGCATCCTCCCATAAAGCCTCTATTTCCTTTGCAAGATCCTTGGTGAGATGTGGATAGTCCAGCCTGCCTCCAATTTCTGAAAGTTTTTCACCAATGTCCTGCCAAAAAAATTAAGCTCTAAATGAATTAAGAAAACTTTGACAAAAGCGATAGATCCTTTCAGATAAACATACAAGATTGCACGATAACTCAGTAACTACTCAATCATCAACAAACCATAGTAAGGGATAAACGAGGCTTTGGTAGTGAAGTACCTTGCTCTCATCGGATATAACATACTTTGCAGAATTAAGATCGTTTTGAGCCAACTCCTTTGCCCCATCATGAAGTACCTATTTAAACACATCAAGTAAAAACTAAGGATTACAGTTATTACTCAACTCATGTAAAAATATTTTAGAATATGAACACTGTGAGTCCGATCTATTTGTACGAGGAAAAAAAATCAACACACCCTTTCAGGTATTGCGTACTTTTATAGTCTGATATACATTAGCAAAAATGACTGGTGTGTAGCTTCTTAGCTCAGCCTCATCAAAGCCAGTTTGAAACAAAAGTTTAATCTGCATATTGTAAACATGTCAAATAAATTTCATCAATCTAGAAATCACATGCTAACCTATAAAATAGGGGAAAATGCAACTTCTTGCCTGCTTAAAGATTGTAGATTTCCCGGACTCTCCCGCACCTAAACAACAGAGACATTGAAGCTGATTTACACAAGTATAAGAAGAAGAAAAATTGACTACTCAGAGATTATGGTATGTATATATAAGATTCCTCCAAACTCAGGAAAACCACTCATGCTATGTAAAATTTCAAAAGCTACTACTAGGTTCTCAATATTGACAAACTTTAATTAAGAAAAAACTATAAGCAAAGTATCTACAATTAAGGTAAAAGGGAAAACAAACCTAGTAGTAGAAGTTTCTGAATATGTTTTTCAGCCTTTGTTTCTGACTCTATTCTTCTCTCAATTTCTGCTGCCTGTAAATCCACACCACATTTATCAAATCAAAACCTATTTAAGAGTATATGATTTTTTATAACCTAACAACAACTATAGTACAATTTATCAAGTATAAAAACCTGTGCATTTTCTTCAGGATCAGAATCCCGGTATCGCCGATTTCTGCTGCAAACTAAGCCCATACTTTCTGTTATAAAAGACAGAAAAAAAAATACACTGGTTAAACATTTTTCCCTCTCAAAGAAGCCCATGCCTTAAACCAAATCATAAGCTGGTAGTTCTAGCAACTTTCAATAGCATACCTAAATACTAAATTTGAATTCCACTTAATAGAACAGGTGAATAAAATCAAAATAGAGCCAGACAGCTGAAATAGTTAAACCACAATCCACATTGAAATTAGTCAAATTAATTTCCAAAATAGATCTGAAGCTCAAATTAATATGCAAGTTTTGAAAAAATCTTGAATTTTACATAATTTTGAAATCTTTTGCCTAAACCCTAAACCACCTTAAGCATGATTTTTATTTAAAATTTTAATTTTTCCAGTATAATTAAGATTGTAATACATTAAGCATATAAAGCGGAATCAACAAGTGATAAAATTAATTGATGAGCTGCAAAACAAAAATTCCTTTTTTTGTTTTATTTAGAGCAAACTAATGATTCAAAGCTTTTGAATGTTGATTCCCACCACCACATGAATGTAGAAAGTAAAGTACAACAAAAAGCAGAAACATGCAAGTACAATCAAGCCGTGAAAGTTTACACAAGAAACAGGATATATAATAATAAAAAACGGTACAAAAAATTGGAATGTAGAAAATCACACGAATAAAAGGAAACAGTGTTTGTATTGTATCTCGATCTGCATATGCAACACCAAATGCAGAGATCTTGATGAAAAAAAAAACGATTGAGATTGGGAATGCAAGAGAGAAAGGAGGAGTACCTGAAAAGAAGCAAAAGGATCTGTTTGTGTTATGCAGAGATGGAATATGCTGTTAGAATTTTGGGATTATAGTGTGAAGTGAAAGTTGAAAGCAAGTTCAGTAGCGTTTGTTTGAAATTAGAATTAGAAAGTGTGCAACTTCACATGCTACTTATATTGAAAATAACAATCACAATTCGTGTTTAGTTTAACATTATAATAACGGATTAACGTATAATATAAGCACGTTAATTGGATTAGGATAAGTATGGAAACGGACAAGAGAAAAAGGTTACTATCTTCTATGCCCTGAGGTGAGAACTAGGTAGTAAGATAGAGATTTCTCCCTCGGTCTTGTATATTCATTTAAATATTATAATAATAAAATTACTTTTTTATTAAAAATTACCTTGAAAACACTTTACTCCCTCCGTTTTTTTATTATAAATCGTTTTGGAAAAATATTTTGTATTTAAATATAAGTCATTTTATAATTCCAATGAATAATTAATGTTGTTTTTCCTATTATATCCTTAAATATTTCTTATTCTCTCTCCTTTCAATTATATAAATTTATCTTCTACATGTCATTAATGAAGGATAATTTTTTAAAAATCTTCATAATTTCTCATTTTCATACAACAATTATTATTTTTCTTAATCTGGGTGAAAATCTAAAACGACTTATCATAAAAAACGGAGGGAGTATGTTACTGCAACATTAGTATAATTGTTAAAGATGAATATTAGGTTCACAAATTATAACTTAGGTTTCTACAATATATTTGGACATTAGAGTTTTTTAAATTCAAATCAATTCAAATAAAAAATATAAATTTAATTTTAAAAGAATAAAATCACAAAAAATTTGTTAAATTTAAATGTTTTTGGATTTTCTTTTATAAAAACCTTTAAGTTTTGATAGAATTTCGGATTAAATTTTCTAAACAATTTAAATTGAACCGAAACACATCCATATTTTTAATATTTCTTTATTTTTTATTAATATGATATATCATATTAATTCATTATTTCTTGATATTTGATTGATTTTAATACTATTTTTATCTATTTATTTTTAATAATTCATTTATTTCAAACTATTCAATTATTTTCATTGTATGATTTAAATTTTTAATAAATTATATATTATATTATGTTGTTTTGTAAAATTTTATATAATATTAATATTAATAAAAAATATAATTTATATTTTGATATATAAAATTAATCTAATTTAAATCGTATAAAATTAAATAAATTTTTTTAACTAGTCATTCAAAACTGAAATAAACTATAATATCTTCAACTCTGATGACTTTTTGTTTCAAATCAAATCAAACTACACCACAAATACTAATATTCTACATAGTTATTAACACAATCAAATATTTCTTGGGAGCTACTAATTTAACTGACTTAAAAATTTGTTGAATAAGCAATAAAATTAAATTTATATATATTAAATTAATAAATTATTTACTACTAATGAATTAGAAAAGTAAAATTAATTTGTTCAATAATATAAAAAGGAAAAGAAAGAGCGGCGAAAGATACCAAGGATTCTAATCTTGGTTCCATTTGGTCAAAGCAAATTTTATATTACAAAAAAAGAGGCATAAGCAGCCAAAGGAGAGAGAGGGATAGGAAGAGTGATGGCACAGGTTTTTATGTACGATATGTCATATATGTTGGGAAAATAAACCCTCAGCATTTCAGTTCTGACCTTAACCTTGGAGTTTTGCGTTGCCTCTCCCAACACCAACATATGCCAAGTTTCATTACACTAGTTAAGATATTCCAATCCAACGGTGAGAAGGCTTTTCAATTTCGTCACACAAACGATGAACCGTTGGATTTGGTATTTGGCTTAGATATGGAATGCAAATATGAAATGTTGTTGTGATTGGAAAGGTAGTCAAAAGAAAAAAAAGACAGGAAAGGACGGATTTCCTTGGCAGTTCAGTTGCCACTCGTCTGACGCCTTCAGCGCTTCACCACGCCCGACTGTACTTGCTTCATGCTCCGTTAAGGTAGACCCGTTCATTACAATTAGGACAAAACTTACGAGCTCGAGGACAATGCTATCAACCCTGTTTCTTATATTCTGTATTAAAAATACTATACTAGTTCTTGTTTTTCTTAAAATATTACAAAACTCTCTCCTGAAATTTTAATTTTTTTAAATAACATGGAATTATAAATATGAATAATTATTCATATTAATAAATTAAATAAATATAAATAAATAATGTTCTTAAGAATTTAATCTTACTACAACGGGTTACATTCATTTGATTCAAATAATACACATACTGAAGTATTAATTAAAATTCTAAAATTATTATTATTTTGCACAAGAACAAGATGATGATCGAACAAGTTGATCTGAATACTTTGTTACAATGGATTTTTGGTTCAAATGTGGTGGATGAAACAAACAAATTATACGTGATCTAAGCTCTAAGGTAACCCTTCTTTTTAATATCCCCAGCAGAGTCGTCAGTTCTGTAACATGGTGGGATAACTGACTTTTATTTTATTTTGCAAACAAATGTTGCGGTGAGCAAGAGTCGCCACCGACTTTTATTTTATCCAATTAGGAAAGGTATAAAAGAACAGGAAAGACCTTAAAGAAAGAGTTTGAGTTTAGGGGTAGGTTATACAAAGGGAAGGTGTAAGCACTTTTTGTATCCATGGTTATCCATGGGCTCTTAATTGCTTAGCTCACTTGTTTGTTTGAAATGTTTGAAAAGTGTCGTGTGTGTTTAGAAAAATAGTTTAAAAATGTCTGAAAATACAATGTTAAAAAACAGGGTGTGAAAAGCATTTGATTTGTTGTGAGCAAGCACTTAAGAGTTACCTACCCTAAGTTCGTAAGGTCTTTCCTATTCTAAAGATTTTCCTTGAGCGATAGTACTATCCATACCATATAAGGGCAGATAGTCCTATACAGTGGATGTATTCGGGACACCGAGGGTCATCGAATCGTCATAGGGGCTATCCATACTATAAAGATGGTAGGAAGTCCTATGAGATGTGAATAGTCATAAAGGCAACCAGTAAGGATACTTTAGCATTCGAGGGGACTATCATCATTTAATCGAGGGACGAGATCATTTTATCGTAGGCATCTCGAAGGGACTATGATCTTTATTCCGAAGGGACGATGATGATTTTGAATCGTAGGCAGCATATGCTAAGGCATCCCTGCGCTCGAGGGACTTGACTATTATAAGCGAGAAGGCAACCAAGAGGGGTTATATCCTAAAGGTGAGTGTGTGAATAGTAAATTGAGTGTGTTAGATTCAGATATATTATCTTGAAGTTAGTGAGCTAACGTTTCATTTAATTAGTCTTGTCATGCAATCCTATTAGCCATACATCTAACAAGTATATCGCAATTATATGGTACGGAAAGTAAATTGCGGAAAGTAAAGTCCTACGCTATTACAAAAATAACCTTCCGACCTATACATCGATTTCTAGAATTTTAAATATAAAGCAGTAAAATAGTATGCATGCGACAATCATGGAGATTTAAGATGAGAAGAGAAATCGGGAGAAGTTTGAAGTTAGTAAAAGTCAGGATTAAGGGGATTTAAGTGAAAACCTAAATTAGTTTAATTAGTAAACTAATTAACCTAATTCTAAATTAATTAACCTAGTTACTAATTAATTAGAAATTATGTGTAATATTTAATTAATTAAATCCTATGTTTAACTAAATTAATTATTAAATTATTTTACTAAATTAATTAAACTTATAAAACAAAGAAAACAACTAAACCTAAAAATTGCTCTTAGTTATTATTATTTTTTATTTTAAAAGAAATTAAACTAAAAAAACCTAATTCTAAATCAAATTAAAATTAAAACTACATTAAAAAAATCTAATTGACTTCTAAAACCTAACTTTAATGGTCATTATTTTATCATTAGTTATTGGTTAATTGGAAAAAACTGAGTTAGTTTAAATAATAAAGAAATAAAGTAGTAAAATAAAACAAACAAGTAAAATGGAAGGAAAAGGTGGCGTATGATCCAGTGTGAGGGGCTGTTGAGGGAGTATGGTGGAAGTTCGTCCTGGTCCTTCAGATCCTGATCGTTGAGGATCTAATGGCCGGCGCGTGAGGGTGTATGATGAACATGTGCAACCGCGTGTATTGAATCTGCAATCAAACAATTGTTAAAAAATAAACGCCATCGACAGGTCTCGAACCTGTAACACCCCGATATTCGCTGCACGCATCAACCGTGTCGGCCAACCGAGCATGTTACCGGCTTAATCAATAATCCCCCTAGGTCCGCTTACCGGCTGCCCAGGAAATATTGTTTTTGCCTCCCGCAGGAATCGAACCACGTACCTAGGGGTTAAGTACATATTCATAGCAATTCCTGCTACTAATTGAGCTACAATTGAGCTAGGATATCGGGGTGTTACAGAACCCACGTCCTCCAAGCTGCATCTCACTCTCTCTTGCCAACCCTAAACAACTGCCATGTTGTAAATATACTGCTTCAATGAAAATAAATATAAAATAAACTGTTAAATGGAAAATTCAACTTGGGTCACGCTGGGCCCACTACGCATCCGGATGTCCAATCGTTTGGGGAGAGAGGATGAGCCATGGTTGACCAGCCAATCAGGTCACGGGAACACGCCACGCGTTTTAGTCAAAAGTCTGCGCATACTATTCATCATCTTCCTCGCGATCGCCTGCGGATTTTCCTTTGAGATTTGCTGCGGATTTACCTGCGGATTTTTCCGCAGGTTCTTCTTCCTCCATGAAACTTGCAAAAACCAACATCAAACAAAAGCAAGGCTGCCTAGATCCATGTAAAATCACGCCCTGAATTCATAAGTGTCATCCGTTTGGTCTGAAACGACTTGTAAATTGAAATACGAAGACCATCTTCTTTGTGCCCTAATCATGGTAGATCCTATTTCACACGCATAAACTCCAAACCAATGGTTCTAAACTGTGCTAAACAATATCAGGAGCTCATACAAAATGTTAGATTCAAACGAAATACGTAAAACATGAGGTACGGAATTTCAGAAATATGCATGAATATGGTAAATTGGATATGGGTGTTTTACGTGTTACAAAACCTGTAGCTCCATTCAAACTTACTCTATATCCCTTTAAGAAGAGGATTGGATGATTTAGAGGCTTTGAAACTCCTTGGATAAGGCACACGGAAATTGCACTTTTTCTTGATATTTTGTTCTTTGAAACCCTAGCCTTTTTTCACCAATTTTTCGTCCTCCCCTTATTCGGAGTAGATTGTGTAGTTATAGGTGGACAGTTTAGGTTAACAAATATGGAAGGAACCATATATTTCATAATGGTGAAATTTGATTTGATTTTTATATGAAACCTTTCCATTTTTGCTCCAATTCTATTTCCCAACCTTTTTCACGTTTTTCTTGACCCTTGAATGATGATTTTTGATTGATCAAATATTGGGAGAATGATTCATAAAATCTCTCATTATTAAATCATGATTTTATTAATTTAAATTGAATTTAAATTAATAAATTTAAAGATAAATGGAATAAAATCATAAAATAACTAATAACTGATTCATGGGCCTCCCACAAGCTTACAATCACGTGGGAAACTCAAATTCATAGGCCCAATACTCAAAAAGTTAAAATTCTTCTCTTTGCCTTTTTTGCATTTTTTCTCAAAATAGCCCAACTTGTGCAATCCATAACTTCCTCAATTTTGATCACATGAGATGTTCTTGCAATCTAGAAATCCCAAGATGTCTTCTACAACCCACTTTGAAACATTTTTTTGATTTGAGGATTTTATCTCGAATATGCTCCTGACAAAAAATGACTTTTTGTGAGCTTCTAGAAGGACCTGTAATGTTTTGACTCATATCTCTCAAATGATGCATTTCTTGGTCTTGGGCCCAACATCAAAGTTGTAGAGACTTGAATTTCCTTGAGAATGAGCATTGGTTGAGGATTTTCCGATAAAGTATATGAGAGTTATGGTTGGTCAAAGTTCAGTTGACTTTCCTTTTAAAAACCCTAATTTAGAAACTTGGACTTTTGATGATCTTTGAGCTTTTCTCGATGAATCATGATCAACCCTTGATCAAATGACGAATATATCCTCAAAATGTTGATGTTGACCAAAAATCAAGAGTTTTAACTGTAGGTTGACCATAGTTGACCTTTGACCTATCATTGTCGATTGTTGATCTTTTGAGCCATTGACTGAGCAATCTTGTGATTCAAGGCTAGAAAATTGATATGGGGATTCTTTGAAACATATAGGAAGCCATGAAGTCCACTTGAGGTGTTAGAAATCTCAATTCCCTGATGATCATGTGTGTCTGAGGAGGTTGCTTGAGCCAAGATACCTTGAAAAATGGAGGGCAAATTTTGGGATATGACAATACTTCTCTTTTTATTAATATAATTTGACATTCTCAACATAAATGTAGAGATTAATCTATGCATGTTTAGAAATGAGTTCAAATTTGAATAAGAGAGAAATATCGCATACCATATTTTTCAAATACTATTCAATTTTGATCTCTCTCTCTCTCTTTACATTAGGGGTGATTGTATCCGAACCAATCCAAAAGCAAAATCGTAAATCGAATCATTCCAAATCGAAAATTGCAAAAAATCGCGTTTGGTTTGGATGATTTTTGGACTGAACCACGTGGTTCGGTTCGGTTTGCGGTTTTCATTTCACAAAACTGAACTGAACCGCATATTTAACTTAAGTTTTGAATTTCTATAATTAATTTATTATATTTCCAAATCCAATTGCAGTATTGCACACCTCACTCACGTGACTCACTTCCTAGTTCCTATTCAACTTCATCCTCTCACTTACTCTAGGGTTTTTCATCATCCCTCACTCTCGCTCTCCTCCGTTTCAACTTCATCGTCTCCCTCTCGGTCTCGCCATCTCACTCAGTCTCGCGGTCTCAACCCTTAAGTCTCATTGTCTCCCTCTTGGTGTCTCGTCTCCATCTCACTCAATTTTGTTCTGCAATCAAAAAAGGTGAAAGTGTGAAACTCTAATTTTTTTCAGTTTTTGTTTCTGAAAGATTCTATACATTTCCTCTGCAAATTTTTTTCTATTTTTGTTTATGCAATTTCCTTGTATATCTCATCGTTATTTATTTTTTTGTTTCTACAATTTTTTACTTCAGATATTAGATATGACTATTATTGATAAGGAAAAGGAAGTGAGTTCTAATGTTGGCTCTCATGCTGGTGCTTCCATATCGATGACTGAAAATCAGATACTAAATATAATTTTTATTTGGGATTATGAATTTTAGATTTTGTTGGTAGTGAATATGATTTATTTGGTATTTTAAATATTAGATTTTGTTGGGATTGTGTACATTACGTGAAAGTATAATGTGAAAGTTTTTAATTTTGCTCTCTTTCACAAAAGGATAATGTGAAAGTATTTATCAAATATATTTTATACAAACAATTTTACATTCAATTCACTTTAACATAAATATTTATCATTGCAAATTTAAACATACATCAAAAGTTTGTACTTTTTAACTCTAAACATATTTTGACTTTTGCCTCATATTTAAAAATGAAAATAATACAATAAAATTACTCCATCCATATCTCATCCTTTTTATAAGATTTTTTTTTTATATAAAAAAATTGATTAAATAATTATTATATCTAATCTATATATTGTTCGTTTAGGTTAGTTATTCAATAATTTTTTTAATGAATAAGAACAGGGAATAATTAATTACTAATGCTATGTACTGCATACAAAATTTAAATTATCCTTTCATCATACTGTAATAATCTCATTATCGAGCTTGCCATGAAGAATCTATCCAAGAGTGGTTTGATTCCAAGCAAGGACGGTCAAAAGAAAAGAGGCAGGAAAGGACATATAGATGCCAAGTACTTGGCAGTTGGCATTCAACCAGGATGCACTTCAGTTGCCACCCCACTGACTCCATCAGTTCTTCACCACTTCACCTTATATTTTCTTTTTGTAAGAGTATCTATTAACTTTTGTCTTTCCAACTATTCTTTTTTGTCTTCTATATTTTCTCCAATTCCGTTCAGCAAAAGGTATCAAAGCCCTAATATTATTATTGAAGAATATTTTCATCATTGAATTTATATACTGATTTTAATTTTAAAAAAATTAAATGAACTAAACCATTAAAAAAACTTAATTACATATGTCTTACAATAATTTGGATTTGGATGATCTACAATTTTTGCCACTTTGATTTTTGGACAATTTTAGTTGAATAGATTCTTCTTCAATGGACACATAAGTTTTTTATTAACCAAAAGAGATTCTTGCAATTCTATCTAAATATTTTTGAGTTAGTTTTTTAATTGTTTTTTATAGGTCGGTATCCGGTTTCGCAATCATATAATTCTAGTGGATCAATCATTCATTTCACTAATGAAGGAGGAGATCCATTTAAAGTGAAAACAAAGTTTTAGATAGACCGAAGTACATTCTTAAAATTCAAACCTTCTCAAATATGCTAACTCATTAATTTTTCATTTGCTATAATTAAATAATTAATTTTTTAAGCATGAATTTTTGTAAACTATTATTTGACAAAGAAGTTTAGAACATTTCAATATTGATAATTTGTTTTTTATATAATAATTAGACGGATAAATTTATTTGATACGATATAAATTGTATTTAGATACGTATTTGAATGGAAAAAACTAGTTATTAATTTTAAAATGAACAATTGTATTAAAATACAAAGAGAAAAAAGGGACCCCGTGTGATAAAAAAATGAATATTTAATATTTAAAAATAAAAAATTTATCTTTTAAATTAAGGTAATTGCTGACTAAAATAAAATATATATTGTGTTGATAGTGACCTATGAAATAAAAAATTTATTTAATATAATATAAAATGTATTTATACACAAATGTAAATTTAAAATGAGTTACTTATTTATAAAATGAAAAATAATTATATAAACTCAATCGTTTTAAATAATTAAGCAAAAAGAGAAAATGACTCGTGAGTAGAAGGAATACTTTTTTTAAAAAATATTTTGAAATAAGGATTTTGTCTTTCAAATCAAGGCAAATTGTTGATTAAAATAAAATAGACATTGTGATAATAATAACCGTGAGATAAATTTATTTGATACGATATAAAATGTATTTAAATACACATGCAAAATGTGAAATAATTTACTTAATCATAAAATAAACAATAATCATATAAAATTAATTGTATTTAAATAATAATACCCAAAAAAACCGTGAGATAGAGAAAGAAAGAAAAAAATTTTAAAAATAAATTTTTTGTCTTTCAAATTAAAGCAATGATTGATTAAAATAAAAAAGATATTGTGTTGATAGTGACTCGTGAGATAAAATAAATTGTTAATTTTCGGGATAATAGTTATTCACCCCCTGCCAATAGGGCGTGTTTTGGATTCGCCCCCTATTATATTTTTTTTTTAAAGATTCCCCTTTATCACTCTCAGATTCCAAATCCACTCCCCCCTAAACTCATGTTTTGCTGACTGGGTAAGTCCCAATCCTTGCTGGCAGCTAATGAACAGTTGAGTTGGCTTTTAATTATTGTTGAGTCATTTATAAATTAGGGTTCATTATTCTTTTGCTATAATCATCTTTTTCTTCCATCCTGTAGATGTTTTGATTGGCTGCATTTTGTGGTAAAACATTCATGTGTATTTTGTTGTCTTGACTAAGGTCATGATATGTGGTGTATAGTGTTAAAGGTTATGCAAGTTCTGGTTGTGTAAGCTAATACATGCTGTGAGTTGGATGTCATGCTCGACGTCATGACATCAGTATTTGACAGCAGTAGCTGCTACATTTTCTATTCTATTTCTATTATGTTTCCTTATTTATCTCAGTCTTTATTTTGGGAAACTAAAGATTGTGCTGATTGTACATCAGTAATAGAACAAATCATGGGCTGGCTTTTTGGCACCCTGATATGTGAGAAGCAGAGAATTGAAGTGAAGAATACTGTTTGCTGTGATTTATGCAGAACAGGTACAACATCAAGATGTTACAAGGAATGTCATGACTTCAACCATGACATCGCGCCTGCAGAACTGAGGAAGGAAGATTCAGTTTGGTTTTAAAAGATACAGAATATTCTATGTGAATATTATGTAATCCTATGTGGCGCAGATTTAAAGGTCAAGGAATCAAGTCAGAATATTGTGTAATCAAATCTGAAGATTGAAGATTCAGCAGTTACTAATTTAGGAGATAAATTAGGTAACTTATGATTAAAAGGCCTTGTTTGTAGCAGAAGAAATCTGCTGATTTGTAACAGCAAGGAGTGCTGCGATTTTAAGCCCAAGTCCAACTAGGATCAGGTTATATATAGGAATCTTTGTAGCCTTGTAAACCTAACGATCATAATGTAGTCATTAGGGTTTGTTGTGTAAGTGAACCACCCAGGTTGTGGGAAGGTCACTGATTTGTGCCTCGAAGCCTTTAGGTAAGAGGTTTGTTTTATTCACTCAGAAGTTGTAAAGCAATGAGTGGAGTTGTGTGCTTGGAGGAAGCTTTGAAGCAACTCTAAGATATGTTTATTTGTGTGCTTTGATTGTTGGTGATTAAGCTGTCGATGCAGTGGCTGAGTTGTTGACTGCTAGACATCATTGCTATGATTGGGAGTGGAATGGAGATATTCCATATCTAGGGAGAACCTAGGTAGAAGGGTCATTGGGTAGTGATTAAGTGAGGAGTTGTAAACTGGGAGTTTAGCTCTGAATTGATACTGCTAATAGTGGACTTCATCCCTGGCTTGGTATGCCCCCAGAGTAGGTTGATTGAACCGAACTGGGTGAACAATTCTGTTGTGTTGTTTATGTTTCTGCATTGTTTATTTGTAAGTTCAGTTTGGATGTCATAACATCGTGCATGACATCAGTGTGTGATTTAATGACTGTGCTAACACAGAATCTCTGCTAAGCAGATTTGTTTATGTTAACTGAACTGATATGTGATCCCAACACTTCCAGACTTCTGGATGTTAGAAGTAATAAAAATTTGGGGGATCTGTATGTACTGCCTCAGCTAAGCTGATGACAGAAAAGATGTCGTGACATTGTGTATGACATTCTGAGTCTGTCTTACCAGAATTTCAATTGGTATCAGAGCAGGCATCCTGTCTGTTTCTGGATGAGATCCATGGGAGATACTTTCTGGTTGTTGGAGGTAGTTGATTGTTTGAACATTCATGTTCATATTGAATGGTCCCTAGAAGTGGAGGATGGACCTATGTGTGGAAGACTGGACCAAACTGACCATAACAGGTGTATTCTCTTGGCAAGGGAAGATGGTGTTACTGATATCCAAATGATTCATGCGGGAGTGAAGAATTTGGGATGTTTTATTCAGCATATAGCAGGGTACAGAGAAGAAGATTGTCAAAACCTTCATGCGGGAGTGAAGTTAATGATAAGGTATTCTTTGTGCTTATCTGTTTCTTTCTGGTCAGAATATTGGTTAGGTCTTGTTGTGTTGCTTGAAGAAGAAGCAAGCATATTGTTGGATTGTTCAGCTGCAATTCTTGGATGTCATGCTTACAACTGGTTCTGGGAGTAAGCATTGTGTAATCTCTGTTGATATATGGCTATTTTCTGCTGCATAGCATCTGATGCATAATCCTATCTTTGAAAGAAGATCTCTAGGGTTATATGGTTTTCAACAGAATTTGTAGCAGATTGTTTTCAACTTTAGTACAAGTGTCAAAGATACTTGAGATCTTTTCTCAAGTCCACTCATAAAGGCATGGTTATTGAGGTTGAAGAGGTTCAAATGATCAGTGCTCCTCATATTCATCTGCAAAGTTGTTTGATGATCTTCAAGATTGTCAAGAATTGTGTGTTCCAAGAAGAAGGAACTGATGGCATACTGGTATGCAGCTACGAGTTGAAGAACAGATGTTCTGGTGCTAAACTTATGTAGTGTGAGTACATTTGTTTGGAACCTACTCCTGATCTGGAAGAGGAGACATCTGCTTTTTGTGTTGATTGGTCAGAATACAATCAATTGAACCTTCCATCCCAAATGTTAATTTATTTCAGGCATAAGCTTATGGGAGTTGGAAGAAGAGCTCAGTGCAAGTGAAAGGATTCATTCAGGTTTTCTTTTCAAGACCTCTATGAAAATTCAAGATGAGCTTATATCTGGTATGTTCTTTTGATCAAAGGAACCAGATGTGTGAATTGTTTTCTTAACCATAGAACAGTTAGTGGTGAAAACTGAATACTGTGTATTGTGCATAGTGAAATATGGTTTTGAATATTGTGTGATGATTCAAGGGAGTCAGATTACTGTGTGGAATCTGAGGTATTTTCAGGAGTTATGTCATAAGTGAATCTGTTCCAGAAACCTTGTTGAGGGAATCTCCTCATGGGGTACAGATTGTGGCATCCATTATCTCAAGAGAAGTTTGAAGAAAAGTTTATTGAGATATGGCATATATTATCCCTTAATCATGACTGATGTGTAGCTGAGTTGATGGTGTTGGTCGTGCTTTCTTTGCCTTTCCCCAAGTGTCATACAGGAGGTGTTGAATGAGAAATCCAAAGAGTCTAAATGAATGATGTCATAACAGATGTTGTAACATCATTGTCAAGAAGAATGCTTTCATGTATGAAGAAGAGATCATTTAGAAGGACCTGGTGTGAGCAGCAAATTCTATCTGAGTGACTAATAGGTGCTTTGATGGGAGACTTAGTACTTATTGGATGTACAGCCTGAATACAGATTCATATACTCTGTCGGGAGCTAAGTATGTGTATGAAGTGTCCATGGTCTGATTTGAACTATGCATCAATTATAGTTCTGTGTTATCTTCAATTAAGCATTAAGAAAGGCAATGGTTGGCTGGTGAGTTGATTCAGGAAGAAGAAACATATAGGAGATGGTGAGTATCTTGATGGGAGCTGGATATTTACATCAACTATGTGGAAGAAGAAGAAGATGTATGTGATGCTTTGTTTTGTATGTTACATCACAACACTTGAAGACACCAGTAAAGATTAGGTTCAGATCTATATGTTGAAGACATGTTCAAGAGCTATTTAGAAGTTTCTTCTACTTCAAGGTACATGAAGTGGCAGTCTGGATCTTGTGTAGCAAGCAAACTAAGGATTCCAAATTTGGAAAGTGTGGCAGTTCCAAATGAAGAATGCTTCAGGTTAAGGACAATTATTCAAAACATCCTTATGTTGTAATTCTCAGGGGGAGTATGAAGTATGACAAGACATCAATCAGTGTAGGTGATGGTAACATGTTCTGGCAATTCGTGTTTACTTTCATGATGAAGACTTCAGTAGTGAGTATGACTATGAAGACAGAAGTTTGGTGAGATGATCAACATAGCTGTAGATAAAAAGGATTCTTCTAATTCTAATTGGAGAGTATGTTAATCATTATGAGAAACATCATATCAAGGAGGATTTCAAATTATCTTGGCAGACCATGATCAGAGTGCAACTCGGTAGGGTTATGATCAACAAGTGGAAGAAGTGGCAGTTCTTTATGTTGAGTCTGTGGCAACCTTTCTATGGAAGCATCAAGTGTCAAAAGGTTATTTGTTAATTATTTCAGGTGGAGATAAGGTGGTAGACTTGAATCTGTTGAAGAAAGAGAAGTGGAGTTAGTTGAATGTACTGAACTGTTCAACTGTATCTTAATGTTATACAAGATGTTATAACATCTAAATTCTGATGTGAGTATATTTTGTAAAGGAGTTACTTTGTAATAGTGAAGTGTGTCAGCTAGTTAGTTGGGCAGAGGGTGCGCTCTTGAAGATATGAAGATGCGTCTTATATTTTCCATTCATCATTACAAGTTTTCCTGTATGAAGCACAAATTATCTCAGATAGGGGGAGTGTCTTCTTAGTTCAAGATATAATTCTAGAAAACTATCTTGGTCTGTTATACTCTATCATCATAATGAAGGTGGTCCAAGTCAGCAGGAGCTTCTTTAACTTAGTTAGAGGAAGTTTCTTATGAAAAGGTTTATTTAACAAGATGCATCATTACAGTCAGCTTTTCTGGGAATGGTTGAATCTAATCATGTGCGTCTGGTATCCACAAATCTTGAACTCGTCTAGTGGCTGCATGTCAACAAGTGTTGGAAGGCTCTTCACAGTTGCAATATACAGTCTCAAGGTGGTCATGTCATGAAGAGTAACTTTTAAGGGGGAGATGTCCGTTGCTTTGGCAACATTTATGGCCAAACAGGGGGAGAAGAGAGTGTCACCCCAGATCATATTGAACAAGTTGGTTCTGTTCATGTTATGTGATAGTGTAGCTTGTGGAACTTGTTCAGCACGACTGATGTTTTGATGTGCTTTGCATAACTGGTAGTTTGCTAGTTGTTTTTCTACTATGTTTCTCTAATGTGGTGACAGAATGTTTTAGCCAAAAATTTGCCAAAGGGGGAGATTGTAGATGTTTTGATTGGCTGCATTTTGTGGTAAAACATTCATGTGTATTTTGTTGTCTTGACTAAGGTCATGATATGTGGTGTATAGTGTTAAAGGTTATGCAAGTTCTGGTTGTGTAAGCTAATACATGCTGTGAGTTGGATGTCATGCTCGACGTCATGACATCAGTATTTGACAGCAGTAGCTGCTACATTTTCTATTCTATTTCTATTATGTTTCCTTATTTATCTCAGTCTTTATTTTGGGAAACTAAAGATTGTGCTGATTGTACATCAGTAATAGAACAAATCATGGGCTGGCTTTTTGGCACCCTGATATGTGAGAAGCAGAGAATTGAAGTGAAGAATACTGTTTGCTGTGATTTATGCAGAACAGGTACAACATCAAGATGTTACAAGGAATGTCATGACTTCAACCATGACATCGCGCCTGCAGAACTGAGGAAGGAAGATTCAGTTTGGTTTTAAAAGATACAGAATATTCTATGTGAATATTATGTAATCCTATGTGGCGCAGATTTAAAGGTCAAGGAATCAAGTCAGAATATTGTGTAATCAAATCTGAAGATTGAAGATTCAGCAGTTACTAATTTAGGAGATAAATTAGGTAACTTATGATTAAAAGGCCTTGTTTGTAGCAGAAGAAATCTGCTGATTTGTAACAGCAAGGAGTGCTGCGATTTTAAGCCCAAGTCCAACTAGGATCAGGTTATATATAGGAATCTTTGTAGCCTTGTAAACCTAACGATCATAATGTAGTCATTAGGGTTTGTTGTGTAAGTGAACCACCCAGGTTGTGGGAAGGTCACTGATTTGTGCCTCGAAGCCTGTAGGTAAGAGGTTTGTTTTATTCACTCAGAAGTTGTAAAGCAATGAGTGGAGTTGTGTGCTTGGAGGAAGCTTTGAAGCAACTCTAAGATATGTTTATTTGTGTGCTTTGATTGTTGGTGATTAAGCTGTCGATGCAGTGGCTGAGTTGTTGACTGCTAGACATCATTGCTATGATTGGGAGTGGAATGGAGATATTCCATATCTAGGGAGAACCTAGGTAGAAGGGTCATTGGGTAGTGATTAAGTGAGGAGTTGTAAACTGGGAGTTTAGCTCTGAATTGATACTGCTAATAGTGGACTTCATCCCTGGCTTGGTATGCCCCCAGAGTAGGTTGATTGAACCGAACTGGGTGAACAATTCTGTTGTGTTGTTTATGTTTCTGCATTGTTTATTTGTAAGTTCAGTTTGGATGTCATAACATCGTGCATGACATCAGTGTGTGATTTAATGACTGTGCTAACACAGAATCTCTGCTAAGCAGATTTGTTTATGTTAACTGAACTGATATGTGATCCCAACACTTCCAGACTTCTGGATGTTAGAAGTAATAAAAATTTGGGGGATCTGTATGTACTGCCTCAGCTAAGCTGATGACAGAAAAGATGTCGTGACATTGTGTATGACATTCTGAGTCTGTCTTACCAGAATTTCAATTGGTATCAGAGCAGGCATCCTGTCTGTTTCTGGATGAGATCCATGGGAGATACTTTCTGGTTGTTGGAGGTAGTTGATTGTTTGAACATTCATGTTCATATTGAATGGTCCCTAGAAGTGGAGGATGGACCTATGTGTGGAAGACTGGACCAAACTGACCATAACAGGTGTATTCTCTTGGCAAGGGAAGATGGTGTTACTGATATCCAAATGATTCATGCGGGAGTGAAGAATTTGGGATGTTTTATTCAGCATATAGCAGGGTACAGAGAAGAAGATTGTCAAAACCTTCATGCGGGAGTGAAGTTAATGATAAGGTATTCTTTGTGCTTATCTGTTTCTTTCTGGTCAGAATATTGGTTAGGTCTTGTTGTGTTGCTTGAAGAAGAAGCAAGCATATTGTTGGATTGTTCAGCTGCAATTCTTGGATGTCATGCTTACAACTGGTTCTGGGAGTAAGCATTGTGTAATCTCTGTTGATATATGGCTATTTTCTGCTGCATAGCATCTGATGCATAATCCTATCTTTGAAAGAAGATCTCTAGGGTTATATGGTTTTCAACAGAATTTGTAGCAGATTGTTTTCAACTTTAGTACAAGTGTCAAAGATACTTGAGATCTTTTCTCAAGTCCACTCATAAAGGCATGGTTATTGAGGTTGAAGAGGTTCAAATGATCAGTGCTCCTCATATTCATCTGCAAAGTTGTTTGATGATCTTCAAGATTGTCAAGAATTGTGTGTTCCAAGAAGAAGGAACTGATGGCATACTGGTATGCAGCTACGAGTTGAAGAACAGATGTTCTGGTGCTAAACTTATGTAGTGTGAGTACATTTGTTTGGAACCTACTCCTGATCTGGAAGAGGAGACATCTGCTTTTTGTGTTGATTGGTCAGAATACAATCAATTGAACCTTCCATCCCAAATGTTAATTTATTTCAGGCATAAGCTTATGGGAGTTGGAAGAAGAGCTCAGTGCAAGTGAAAGGATTCATTCAGGTTTTCTTTTCAAGACCTCTATGAAAATTCAAGATGAGCTTATATCTGGTATGTTCTTTTGATCAAAGGAACCAGATGTGTGAATTGTTTTCTTAACCATAGAACAGTTAGTGGTGAAAACTGAATACTGTGTATTGTGCATAGTGAAATATGGTTTTGAATATTGTGTGATGATTCAAGGGAGTCAGATTACTGTGTGGAATCTGAGGTATTTTCAGGAGTTATGTCATAAGTGAATCTGTTCCAGAAACCTTGTTGAGGGAATCTCCTCATGGGGTACAGATTGTGGCATCCATTATCTCAAGAGAAGTTTGAAGAAAAGTTTATTGAGATATGGCATATATTATCCCTTAATCATGACTGATGTGTAGCTGAGTTGATGGTGTTGGTCGTGCTTTCTTTGCCTTTCCCCAAGTGTCATACAGGAGGTGTTGAATGAGAAATCCAAAGAGTCTAAATGAATGATGTCATAACAGATGTTGTAACATCATTGTCAAGAAGAATGCTTTCATGTATGAAGAAGAGATCATTTAGAAGGACCTGGTGTGAGCAGCAAATTCTATCTGAGTGACTAATAGGTGCTTTGATGGGAGACTTAGTACTTATTGGATGTACAGCCTGAATACAGATTCATATACTCTGTCGGGAGCTAAGTATGTGTATGAAGTGTCCATGGTCTGATTTGAACTATGCATCAATTATAGTTCTGTGTTATCTTCAATTAAGCATTAAGAAAGGCAATGGTTGGCTGGTGAGTTGATTCAGGAAGAAGAAACATATAGGAGATGGTGAGTATCTTGATGGGAGCTGGATATTTACATCAACTATGTGGAAGAAGAAGAAGATGTATGTGATGCTTTGTTTTGTATGTTACATCACAACACTTGAAGACACCAGTAAAGATTAGGTTCAGATCTATATGTTGAAGACATGTTCAAGAGCTATTTAGAAGTTTCTTCTACTTCAAGGTACATGAAGTGGCAGTCTGGATCTTGTGTAGCAAGCAAACTAAGGATTCCAAATTTGGAAAGTGTGGCAGTTCCAAATGAAGAATGCTTCAGGTTAAGGACAATTATTCAAAACATCCTTATGTTGTAATTCTCAGGGGGAGTATGAAGTATGACAAGACATCAATCAGTGTAGGTGATGGTAACATGTTCTGGCAATTCGTGTTTACTTTCATGATGAAGACTTCAGTAGTGAGTATGACTATGAAGACAGAAGTTTGGTGAGATGATCAACATAGCTGTAGATAAAAAGGATTCTTCTAATTCTAATTGGAGAGTATGTTAATCATTATGAGAAACATCATATCAAGGAGGATTTCAAATTATCTTGGCAGACCATGATCAGAGTGCAACTCGGTAGGGTTATGATCAACAAGTGGAAGAAGTGGCAGTTCTTTATGTTGAGTCTGTGGCAACCTTTCTATGGAAGCATCAAGTGTCAAAAGGTTATTTGTTAATTATTTCAGGTGGAGATAAGGTGGTAGACTTGAATCTGTTGAAGAAAGAGAAGTGGAGTTAGTTGAATGTACTGAACTGTTCAACTGTATCTTAATGTTATACAAGATGTTATAACATCTAAATTCTGATGTGAGTATATTTTGTAAAGGAGTTACTTTGTAATAGTGAAGTGTGTCAGCTAGTTAGTTGGGCAGAGGGTGCGCTCTTGAAGATATGAAGATGCGTCTTATATTTTCCATTCATCATTACAAGTTTTCCTGTATGAAGCACAAATTATCTCAGATAGGGGGAGTGTCTTCTTAGTTCAAGATATAATTCTAGAAAACTATCTTGGTCTGTTATACTCTATCATCATAATGAAGGTGGTCCAAGTCAGCAGGAGCTTCTTTAACTTAGTTAGAGGAAGTTTCTTATGAAAAGGTTTATTTAACAAGATGCATCATTACAGTCAGCTTTTCTGGGAATGGTTGAATCTAATCATGTGCGTCTGGTATCCACAAATCTTGAACTCGTCTAGTGGCTGCATGTCAACAAGTGTTGGAAGGCTCTTCACAGTTGCAATATACAGTCTCAAGGTGGTCATGTCATGAAGAGTAACTTTTAAGGGGGAGATGTCCGTTGCTTTGGCAACATTTATGGCCAAACAGGGGGAGAAGAGAGTGTCACCCCAGATCATATTGAACAAGTTGGTTCTGTTCATGTTATGTGATAGTGTAGCTTGTGGAACTTGTTCAGCACGACTGATGTTTTGATGTGCTTTGCATAACTGGTAGTTTGCTAGTTGTTTTTCTACTATGTTTCTCTAATGTGGTGACAGAATGTTTTAGCCAAAAATTTGCCAAAGGGGGAGATTGTAGATGTTTTGATTGGCTGCATTTTGTGGTAAAACATTCATGTGTATTTTGTTGTCTTGACTAAGGTCATGATATGTGGTGTATAGTGTTAAAGGTTATGCAAGTTCTGGTTGTGTAAGCTAATACATGCTGTGAGTTGGATGTCATGCTCGACGTCATGACATCAGTATTTGACAGCAGTAGCTGCTACATTTTCTATTCTATTTCTATTATGTTTCCTTATTTATCTCAGTCTTTATTTTGGGAAACTAAAGATTGTGCTGATTGTACATCAGTAATAGAACAAATCATGGGCTGGCTTTTTGGCACCCTGATATGTGAGAAGCAGAGAATTGAAGTGAAGAATACTGTTTGCTGTGATTTATGCAGAACAGGTACAACATCAAGATGTTACAAGGAATGTCATGACTTCAACCATGACATCGCGCCTGCAGAACTGAGGAAGGAAGATTCAGTTTGGTTTTAAAAGATACAGAATATTCTATGTGAATATTATGTAATCCTATGTGGCGCAGATTTAAAGGTCAAGGAATCAAGTCAGAATATTGTGTAATCAAATCTGAAGATTGAAGATTCAGCAGTTACTAATTTAGGAGATAAATTAGGTAACTTATGATTAAAAGGCCTTGTTTGTAGCAGAAGAAATCTGCTGATTTGTAACAGCAAGGAGTGCTGCGATTTTAAGCCCAAGTCCAACTAGGATCAGGTTATATATAGGAATCTTTGTAGCCTTGTAAACCTAACGATCATAATGTAGTCATTAGGGTTTGTTGTGTAAGTGAACCACCCAGGTTGTGGGAAGGTCACTGATTTGTGCCTCGAAGCCTGTAGGTAAGAGGTTTGTTTTATTCACTCAGAAGTTGTAAAGCAATGAGTGGAGTTGTGTGCTTGGAGGAAGCTTTGAAGCAACTCTAAGATATGTTTATTTGTGTGCTTTGATTGTTGGTGATTAAGCTGTCGATGCAGTGGCTGAGTTGTTGACTGCTAGACATCATTGCTATGATTGGGAGTGGAATGGAGATATTCCATATCTAGGGAGAACCTAGGTAGAAGGGTCATTGGGTAGTGATTAAGTGAGGAGTTGTAAACTGGGAGTTTAGCTCTGAATTGATACTGCTAATAGTGGACTTCATCCCTGGCTTGGTATGCCCCCAGAGTAGGTTGATTGAACCGAACTGGGTGAACAATTCTGTTGTGTTGTTTATGTTTCTGCATTGTTTATTTGTAAGTTCAGTTTGGATGTCATAACATCGTGCATGACATCAGTGTGTGATTTAATGACTGTGCTAACACAGAATCTCTGCTAAGCAGATTTGTTTATGTTAACTGAACTGATATGTGATCCCAACACTTCCAGACTTCTGGATGTTAGAAGTAATAAAAATTTGGGGGATCTGTATGTACTGCCTCAGCTAAGCTGATGACAGAAAAGATGTCGTGACATTGTGTATGACATTCTGAGTCTGTCTTACCAGAATTTCAATTGGTATCAGAGCAGGCATCCTGTCTGTTTCTGGATGAGATCCATGGGAGATACTTTCTGGTTGTTGGAGGTAGTTGATTGTTTGAACATTCATGTTCATATTGAATGGTCCCTAGAAGTGGAGGATGGACCTATGTGTGGAAGACTGGACCAAACTGACCATAACAGGTGTATTCTCTTGGCAAGGGAAGATGGTGTTACTGATATCCAAATGATTCATGCGGGAGTGAAGAATTTGGGATGTTTTATTCAGCATATAGCAGGGTACAGAGAAGAAGATTGTCAAAACCTTCATGCGGGAGTGAAGTTAATGATAAGGTATTCTTTGTGCTTATCTGTTTCTTTCTGGTCAGAATATTGGTTAGGTCTTGTTGTGTTGCTTGAAGAAGAAGCAAGCATATTGTTGGATTGTTCAGCTGCAATTCTTGGATGTCATGCTTACAACTGGTTCTGGGAGTAAGCATTGTGTAATCTCTGTTGATATATGGCTATTTTCTGCTGCATAGCATCTGATGCATAATCCTATCTTTGAAAGAAGATCTCTAGGGTTATATGGTTTTCAACAGAATTTGTAGCAGATTGTTTTCAACTTTAGTACAAGTGTCAAAGATACTTGAGATCTTTTCTCAAGTCCACTCATAAAGGCATGGTTATTGAGGTTGAAGAGGTTCAAATGATCAGTGCTCCTCATATTCATCTGCAAAGTTGTTTGATGATCTTCAAGATTGTCAAGAATTGTGTGTTCCAAGAAGAAGGAACTGATGGCATACTGGTATGCAGCTACGAGTTGAAGAACAGATGTTCTGGTGCTAAACTTATGTAGTGTGAGTACATTTGTTTGGAACCTACTCCTGATCTGGAAGAGGAGACATCTGCTTTTTGTGTTGATTGGTCAGAATACAATCAATTGAACCTTCCATCCCAAATGTTAATTTATTTCAGGCATAAGCTTATGGGAGTTGGAAGAAGAGCTCAGTGCAAGTGAAAGGATTCATTCAGGTTTTCTTTTCAAGACCTCTATGAAAATTCAAGATGAGCTTATATCTGGTATGTTCTTTTGATCAAAGGAACCAGATGTGTGAATTGTTTTCTTAACCATAGAACAGTTAGTGGTGAAAACTGAATACTGTGTATTGTGCATAGTGAAATATGGTTTTGAATATTGTGTGATGATTCAAGGGAGTCAGATTACTGTGTGGAATCTGAGGTATTTTCAGGAGTTATGTCATAAGTGAATCTGTTCCAGAAACCTTGTTGAGGGAATCTCCTCATGGGGTACAGATTGTGGCATCCATTATCTCAAGAGAAGTTTGAAGAAAAGTTTATTGAGATATGGCATATATTATCCCTTAATCATGACTGATGTGTAGCTGAGTTGATGGTGTTGGTCGTGCTTTCTTTGCCTTTCCCCAAGTGTCATACAGGAGGTGTTGAATGAGAAATCCAAAGAGTCTAAATGAATGATGTCATAACAGATGTTGTAACATCATTGTCAAGAAGAATGCTTTCATGTATGAAGAAGAGATCATTTAGAAGGACCTGGTGTGAGCAGCAAATTCTATCTGAGTGACTAATAGGTGCTTTGATGGGAGACTTAGTACTTATTGGATGTACAGCCTGAATACAGATTCATATACTCTGTCGGGAGCTAAGTATGTGTATGAAGTGTCCATGGTCTGATTTGAACTATGCATCAATTATAGTTCTGTGTTATCTTCAATTAAGCATTAAGAAAGGCAATGGTTGGCTGGTGAGTTGATTCAGGAAGAAGAAACATATAGGAGATGGTGAGTATCTTGATGGGAGCTGGATATTTACATCAACTATGTGGAAGAAGAAGAAGATGTATGTGATGCTTTGTTTTGTATGTTACATCACAACACTTGAAGACACCAGTAAAGATTAGGTTCAGATCTATATGTTGAAGACATGTTCAAGAGCTATTTAGAAGTTTCTTCTACTTCAAGGTACATGAAGTGGCAGTCTGGATCTTGTGTAGCAAGCAAACTAAGGATTCCAAATTTGGAAAGTGTGGCAGTTCCAAATGAAGAATGCTTCAGGTTAAGGACAATTATTCAAAACATCCTTATGTTGTAATTCTCAGGGGGAGTATGAAGTATGACAAGACATCAATCAGTGTAGGTGATGGTAACATGTTCTGGCAATTCGTGTTTACTTTCATGATGAAGACTTCAGTAGTGAGTATGACTATGAAGACAGAAGTTTGGTGAGATGATCAACATAGCTGTAGATAAAAAGGATTCTTCTAATTCTAATTGGAGAGTATGTTAATCATTATGAGAAACATCATATCAAGGAGGATTTCAAATTATCTTGGCAGACCATGATCAGAGTGCAACTCGGTAGGGTTATGATCAACAAGTGGAAGAAGTGGCAGTTCTTTATGTTGAGTCTGTGGCAACCTTTCTATGGAAGCATCAAGTGTCAAAAGGTTATTTGTTAATTATTTCAGGTGGAGATAAGGTGGTAGACTTGAATCTGTTGAAGAAAGAGAAGTGGAGTTAGTTGAATGTACTGAACTGTTCAACTGTATCTTAATGTTATACAAGATGTTATAACATCTAAATTCTGATGTGAGTATATTTTGTAAAGGAGTTACTTTGTAATAGTGAAGTGTGTCAGCTAGTTAGTTGGGCAGAGGGTGCGCTCTTGAAGATATGAAGATGCGTCTTATATTTTCCATTCATCATTACAAGTTTTCCTGTATGAAGCACAAATTATCTCAGATAGGGGGAGTGTCTTCTTAGTTCAAGATATAATTCTAGAAAACTATCTTGGTCTGTTATACTCTATCATCATAATGAAGGTGGTCCAAGTCAGCAGGAGCTTCTTTAACTTAGTTAGAGGAAGTTTCTTATGAAAAGGTTTATTTAACAAGATGCATCATTACAGTCAGCTTTTCTGGGAATGGTTGAATCTAATCATGTGCGTCTGGTATCCACAAATCTTGAACTCGTCTAGTGGCTGCATGTCAACAAGTGTTGGAAGGCTCTTCACAGTTGCAATATACAGTCTCAAGGTGGTCATGTCATGAAGAGTAACTTTTAAGGGGGAGATGTCCGTTGCTTTGGCAACATTTATGGCCAAACAGGGGGAGAAGAGAGTGTCACCCCAGATCATATTGAACAAGTTGGTTCTGTTCATGTTATGTGATAGTGTAGCTTGTGGAACTTGTTCAGCACGACTGATGTTTTGATGTGCTTTGCATAACTGGTAGTTTGCTAGTTGTTTTTCTACTATGTTTCTCTAATGTGGTGACAGAATGTTTTAGCCAAAAATTTGCCAAAGGGGGAGATTGTAGATGTTTTGATTGGCTGCATTTTGTGGTAAAACATTCATGTGTATTTTGTTGTCTTGACTAAGGTCATGATATGTGGTGTATAGTGTTAAAGGTTATGCAAGTTCTGGTTGTGTAAGCTAATACATGCTGTGAGTTGGATGTCATGCTCGACGTCATGACATCAGTATTTGACAGCAGTAGCTGCTACATTTTCTATTCTATTTCTATTATGTTTCCTTATTTATCTCAGTCTTTATTTTGGGAAACTAAAGATTGTGCTGATTGTACATCAGTAATAGAACAAATCATGGGCTGGCTTTTTGGCACCCTGATATGTGAGAAGCAGAGAATTGAAGTGAAGAATACTGTTTGCTGTGATTTATGCAGAACAGGTACAACATCAAGATGTTACAAGGAATGTCATGACTTCAACCATGACATCGCGCCTGCAGAACTGAGGAAGGAAGATTCAGTTTGGTTTTAAAAGATACAGAATATTCTATGTGAATATTATGTAATCCTATGTGGCGCAGATTTAAAGGTCAAGGAATCAAGTCAGAATATTGTGTAATCAAATCTGAAGATTGAAGATTCAGCAGTTACTAATTTAGGAGATAAATTAGGTAACTTATGATTAAAAGGCCTTGTTTGTAGCAGAAGAAATCTGCTGATTTGTAACAGCAAGGAGTGCTGCGATTTTAAGCCCAAGTCCAACTAGGATCAGGTTATATATAGGAATCTTTGTAGCCTTGTAAACCTAACGATCATAATGTAGTCATTAGGGTTTGTTGTGTAAGTGAACCACCCAGGTTGTGGGAAGGTCACTGATTTGTGCCTCGAAGCCTGTAGGTAAGAGGTTTGTTTTATTCACTCAGAAGTTGTAAAGCAATGAGTGGAGTTGTGTGCTTGGAGGAAGCTTTGAAGCAACTCTAAGATATGTTTATTTGTGTGCTTTGATTGTTGGTGATTAAGCTGTCGATGCAGTGGCTGAGTTGTTGACTGCTAGACATCATTGCTATGATTGGGAGTGGAATGGAGATATTCCATATCTAGGGAGAACCTAGGTAGAAGGGTCATTGGGTAGTGATTAAGTGAGGAGTTGTAAACTGGGAGTTTAGCTCTGAATTGATACTGCTAATAGTGGACTTCATCCCTGGCTTGGTATGCCCCCAGAGTAGGTTGATTGAACCGAACTGGGTGAACAATTCTGTTGTGTTGTTTATGTTTCTGCATTGTTTATTTGTAAGTTCAGTTTGGATGTCATAACATCGTGCATGACATCAGTGTGTGATTTAATGACTGTGCTAACACAGAATCTCTGCTAAGCAGATTTGTTTATGTTAACTGAACTGATATGTGATCCCAACACTTCCAGACTTCTGGATGTTAGAAGTAATAAAAATTTGGGGGATCTGTATGTACTGCCTCAGCTAAGCTGATGACAGAAAAGATGTCGTGACATTGTGTATGACATTCTGAGTCTGTCTTACCAGAATTTCAATTGGTATCAGAGCAGGCATCCTGTCTGTTTCTGGATGAGATCCATGGGAGATACTTTCTGGTTGTTGGAGGTAGTTGATTGTTTGAACATTCATGTTCATATTGAATGGTCCCTAGAAGTGGAGGATGGACCTATGTGTGGAAGACTGGACCAAACTGACCATAACAGGTGTATTCTCTTGGCAAGGGAAGATGGTGTTACTGATATCCAAATGATTCATGCGGGAGTGAAGAATTTGGGATGTTTTATTCAGCATATAGCAGGGTACAGAGAAGAAGATTGTCAAAACCTTCATGCGGGAGTGAAGTTAATGATAAGGTATTCTTTGTGCTTATCTGTTTCTTTCTGGTCAGAATATTGGTTAGGTCTTGTTGTGTTGCTTGAAGAAGAAGCAAGCATATTGTTGGATTGTTCAGCTGCAATTCTTGGATGTCATGCTTACAACTGGTTCTGGGAGTAAGCATTGTGTAATCTCTGTTGATATATGGCTATTTTCTGCTGCATAGCATCTGATGCATAATCCTATCTTTGAAAGAAGATCTCTAGGGTTATATGGTTTTCAACAGAATTTGTAGCAGATTGTTTTCAACTTTAGTACAAGTGTCAAAGATACTTGAGATCTTTTCTCAAGTCCACTCATAAAGGCATGGTTATTGAGGTTGAAGAGGTTCAAATGATCAGTGCTCCTCATATTCATCTGCAAAGTTGTTTGATGATCTTCAAGATTGTCAAGAATTGTGTGTTCCAAGAAGAAGGAACTGATGGCATACTGGTATGCAGCTACGAGTTGAAGAACAGATGTTCTGGTGCTAAACTTATGTAGTGTGAGTACATTTGTTTGGAACCTACTCCTGATCTGGAAGAGGAGACATCTGCTTTTTGTGTTGATTGGTCAGAATACAATCAATTGAACCTTCCATCCCAAATGTTAATTTATTTCAGGCATAAGCTTATGGGAGTTGGAAGAAGAGCTCAGTGCAAGTGAAAGGATTCATTCAGGTTTTCTTTTCAAGACCTCTATGAAAATTCAAGATGAGCTTATATCTGGTATGTTCTTTTGATCAAAGGAACCAGATGTGTGAATTGTTTTCTTAACCATAGAACAGTTAGTGGTGAAAACTGAATACTGTGTATTGTGCATAGTGAAATATGGTTTTGAATATTGTGTGATGATTCAAGGGAGTCAGATTACTGTGTGGAATCTGAGGTATTTTCAGGAGTTATGTCATAAGTGAATCTGTTCCAGAAACCTTGTTGAGGGAATCTCCTCATGGGGTACAGATTGTGGCATCCATTATCTCAAGAGAAGTTTGAAGAAAAGTTTATTGAGATATGGCATATATTATCCCTTAATCATGACTGATGTGTAGCTGAGTTGATGGTGTTGGTCGTGCTTTCTTTGCCTTTCCCCAAGTGTCATACAGGAGGTGTTGAATGAGAAATCCAAAGAGTCTAAATGAATGATGTCATAACAGATGTTGTAACATCATTGTCAAGAAGAATGCTTTCATGTATGAAGAAGAGATCATTTAGAAGGACCTGGTGTGAGCAGCAAATTCTATCTGAGTGACTAATAGGTGCTTTGATGGGAGACTTAGTACTTATTGGATGTACAGCCTGAATACAGATTCATATACTCTGTCGGGAGCTAAGTATGTGTATGAAGTGTCCATGGTCTGATTTGAACTATGCATCAATTATAGTTCTGTGTTATCTTCAATTAAGCATTAAGAAAGGCAATGGTTGGCTGGTGAGTTGATTCAGGAAGAAGAAACATATAGGAGATGGTGAGTATCTTGATGGGAGCTGGATATTTACATCAACTATGTGGAAGAAGAAGAAGATGTATGTGATGCTTTGTTTTGTATGTTACATCACAACACTTGAAGACACCAGTAAAGATTAGGTTCAGATCTATATGTTGAAGACATGTTCAAGAGCTATTTAGAAGTTTCTTCTACTTCAAGGTACATGAAGTGGCAGTCTGGATCTTGTGTAGCAAGCAAACTAAGGATTCCAAATTTGGAAAGTGTGGCAGTTCCAAATGAAGAATGCTTCAGGTTAAGGACAATTATTCAAAACATCCTTATGTTGTAATTCTCAGGGGGAGTATGAAGTATGACAAGACATCAATCAGTGTAGGTGATGGTAACATGTTCTGGCAATTCGTGTTTACTTTCATGATGAAGACTTCAGTAGTGAGTATGACTATGAAGACAGAAGTTTGGTGAGATGATCAACATAGCTGTAGATAAAAAGGATTCTTCTAATTCTAATTGGAGAGTATGTTAATCATTATGAGAAACATCATATCAAGGAGGATTTCAAATTATCTTGGCAGACCATGATCAGAGTGCAACTCGGTAGGGTTATGATCAACAAGTGGAAGAAGTGGCAGTTCTTTATGTTGAGTCTGTGGCAACCTTTCTATGGAAGCATCAAGTGTCAAAAGGTTATTTGTTAATTATTTCAGGTGGAGATAAGGTGGTAGACTTGAATCTGTTGAAGAAAGAGAAGTGGAGTTAGTTGAATGTACTGAACTGTTCAACTGTATCTTAATGTTATACAAGATGTTATAACATCTAAATTCTGATGTGAGTATATTTTGTAAAGGAGTTACTTTGTAATAGTGAAGTGTGTCAGCTAGTTAGTTGGGCAGAGGGTGCGCTCTTGAAGATATGAAGATGCGTCTTATATTTTCCATTCATCATTACAAGTTTTCCTGTATGAAGCACAAATTATCTCAGATAGGGGGAGTGTCTTCTTAGTTCAAGATATAATTCTAGAAAACTATCTTGGTCTGTTATACTCTATCATCATAATGAAGGTGGTCCAAGTCAGCAGGAGCTTCTTTAACTTAGTTAGAGGAAGTTTCTTATGAAAAGGTTTATTTAACAAGATGCATCATTACAGTCAGCTTTTCTGGGAATGGTTGAATCTAATCATGTGCGTCTGGTATCCACAAATCTTGAACTCGTCTAGTGGCTGCATGTCAACAAGTGTTGGAAGGCTCTTCACAGTTGCAATATACAGTCTCAAGGTGGTCATGTCATGAAGAGTAACTTTTAAGGGGGAGATGTCCGTTGCTTTGGCAACATTTATGGCCAAACAGGGGGAGAAGAGAGTGTCACCCCAGATCATATTGAACAAGTTGGTTCTGTTCATGTTATGTGATAGTGTAGCTTGTGGAACTTGTTCAGCACGACTGATGTTTTGATGTGCTTTGCATAACTGGTAGTTTGCTAGTTGTTTTTCTACTATGTTTCTCTAATGTGGTGACAGAATGTTTTAGCCAAAAATTTGCCAAAGGGGGAGATTGTAGATGTTTTGATTGGCTGCATTTTGTGGTAAAACATTCATGTGTATTTTGTTGTCTTGACTAAGGTCATGATATGTGGTGTATAGTGTTAAAGGTTATGCAAGTTCTGGTTGTGTAAGCTAATACATGCTGTGAGTTGGATGTCATGCTCGACGTCATGACATCAGTATTTGACAGCAGTAGCTGCTACATTTTCTATTCTATTTCTATTATGTTTCCTTATTTATCTCAGTCTTTATTTTGGGAAACTAAAGATTGTGCTGATTGTACATCAGTAATAGAACAAATCATGGGCTGGCTTTTTGGCACCCTGATATGTGAGAAGCAGAGAATTGAAGTGAAGAATACTGTTTGCTGTGATTTATGCAGAACAGGTACAACATCAAGATGTTACAAGGAATGTCATGACTTCAACCATGACATCGCGCCTGCAGAACTGAGGAAGGAAGATTCAGTTTGGTTTTAAAAGATACAGAATATTCTATGTGAATATTATGTAATCCTATGTGGCGCAGATTTAAAGGTCAAGGAATCAAGTCAGAATATTGTGTAATCAAATCTGAAGATTGAAGATTCAGCAGTTACTAATTTAGGAGATAAATTAGGTAACTTATGATTAAAAGGCCTTGTTTGTAGCAGAAGAAATCTGCTGATTTGTAACAGCAAGGAGTGCTGCGATTTTAAGCCCAAGTCCAACTAGGATCAGGTTATATATAGGAATCTTTGTAGCCTTGTAAACCTAACGATCATAATGTAGTCATTAGGGTTTGTTGTGTAAGTGAACCACCCAGGTTGTGGGAAGGTCACTGATTTGTGCCTCGAAGCCTGTAGGTAAGAGGTTTGTTTTATTCACTCAGAAGTTGTAAAGCAATGAGTGGAGTTGTGTGCTTGGAGGAAGCTTTGAAGCAACTCTAAGATATGTTTATTTGTGTGCTTTGATTGTTGGTGATTAAGCTGTCGATGCAGTGGCTGAGTTGTTGACTGCTAGACATCATTGCTATGATTGGGAGTGGAATGGAGATATTCCATATCTAGGGAGAACCTAGGTAGAAGGGTCATTGGGTAGTGATTAAGTGAGGAGTTGTAAACTGGGAGTTTAGCTCTGAATTGATACTGCTAATAGTGGACTTCATCCCTGGCTTGGTATGCCCCCAGAGTAGGTTGATTGAACCGAACTGGGTGAACAATTCTGTTGTGTTGTTTATGTTTCTGCATTGTTTATTTGTAAGTTCAGTTTGGATGTCATAACATCGTGCATGACATCAGTGTGTGATTTAATGACTGTGCTAACACAGAATCTCTGCTAAGCAGATTTGTTTATGTTAACTGAACTGATATGTGATCCCAACACTTCCAGACTTCTGGATGTTAGAAGTAATAAAAATTTGGGGGATCTGTATGTACTGCCTCAGCTAAGCTGATGACAGAAAAGATGTCGTGACATTGTGTATGACATTCTGAGTCTGTCTTACCAGAATTTCAATTGGTATCAGAGCAGGCATCCTGTCTGTTTCTGGATGAGATCCATGGGAGATACTTTCTGGTTGTTGGAGGTAGTTGATTGTTTGAACATTCATGTTCATATTGAATGGTCCCTAGAAGTGGAGGATGGACCTATGTGTGGAAGACTGGACCAAACTGACCATAACAGGTGTATTCTCTTGGCAAGGGAAGATGGTGTTACTGATATCCAAATGATTCATGCGGGAGTGAAGAATTTGGGATGTTTTATTCAGCATATAGCAGGGTACAGAGAAGAAGATTGTCAAAACCTTCATGCGGGAGTGAAGTTAATGATAAGGTATTCTTTGTGCTTATCTGTTTCTTTCTGGTCAGAATATTGGTTAGGTCTTGTTGTGTTGCTTGAAGAAGAAGCAAGCATATTGTTGGATTGTTCAGCTGCAATTCTTGGATGTCATGCTTACAACTGGTTCTGGGAGTAAGCATTGTGTAATCTCTGTTGATATATGGCTATTTTCTGCTGCATAGCATCTGATGCATAATCCTATCTTTGAAAGAAGATCTCTAGGGTTATATGGTTTTCAACAGAATTTGTAGCAGATTGTTTTCAACTTTAGTACAAGTGTCAAAGATACTTGAGATCTTTTCTCAAGTCCACTCATAAAGGCATGGTTATTGAGGTTGAAGAGGTTCAAATGATCAGTGCTCCTCATATTCATCTGCAAAGTTGTTTGATGATCTTCAAGATTGTCAAGAATTGTGTGTTCCAAGAAGAAGGAACTGATGGCATACTGGTATGCAGCTACGAGTTGAAGAACAGATGTTCTGGTGCTAAACTTATGTAGTGTGAGTACATTTGTTTGGAACCTACTCCTGATCTGGAAGAGGAGACATCTGCTTTTTGTGTTGATTGGTCAGAATACAATCAATTGAACCTTCCATCCCAAATGTTAATTTATTTCAGGCATAAGCTTATGGGAGTTGGAAGAAGAGCTCAGTGCAAGTGAAAGGATTCATTCAGGTTTTCTTTTCAAGACCTCTATGAAAATTCAAGATGAGCTTATATCTGGTATGTTCTTTTGATCAAAGGAACCAGATGTGTGAATTGTTTTCTTAACCATAGAACAGTTAGTGGTGAAAACTGAATACTGTGTATTGTGCATAGTGAAATATGGTTTTGAATATTGTGTGATGATTCAAGGGAGTCAGATTACTGTGTGGAATCTGAGGTATTTTCAGGAGTTATGTCATAAGTGAATCTGTTCCAGAAACCTTGTTGAGGGAATCTCCTCATGGGGTACAGATTGTGGCATCCATTATCTCAAGAGAAGTTTGAAGAAAAGTTTATTGAGATATGGCATATATTATCCCTTAATCATGACTGATGTGTAGCTGAGTTGATGGTGTTGGTCGTGCTTTCTTTGCCTTTCCCCAAGTGTCATACAGGAGGTGTTGAATGAGAAATCCAAAGAGTCTAAATGAATGATGTCATAACAGATGTTGTAACATCATTGTCAAGAAGAATGCTTTCATGTATGAAGAAGAGATCATTTAGAAGGACCTGGTGTGAGCAGCAAATTCTATCTGAGTGACTAATAGGTGCTTTGATGGGAGACTTAGTACTTATTGGATGTACAGCCTGAATACAGATTCATATACTCTGTCGGGAGCTAAGTATGTGTATGAAGTGTCCATGGTCTGATTTGAACTATGCATCAATTATAGTTCTGTGTTATCTTCAATTAAGCATTAAGAAAGGCAATGGTTGGCTGGTGAGTTGATTCAGGAAGAAGAAACATATAGGAGATGGTGAGTATCTTGATGGGAGCTGGATATTT